>NC_056728.1:1853736698-1853764198 GCF_019279795.1 Protopterus annectens
CTGGAGTTGATATATATAGTTAGGTGTGGGGCACAGCCCACATTGAGGGTGGTGTGGGGGTGTGGGGGGTGTGGGGGGTGTGGGGGGTGAAGCCCCCCACATAAAACTGCTTGTCGACCAAATTAACTGTTGACCAAATGAGTGTCGATCATATGGCCTGTCGACCATGTGATAGGGATCCATATATATATACTTTACTCAATTACCTTCCTAAACCAATCTCTCATCTTATTAACTGCCTTCTATCTGGTGACATTCATCCAAATCCTGGCCCCTCCACCTCTCCTTCCTCACACAAGCCTATATTATTTACTTCTCTAAACCCACAAAGTATTGTCAATAAAGTCCCTACCCTCCATGCATGGCTCACCTATAATAAACCTGACATACTTGCTATCTCAGAAACATGGTTAAAACCCTCTATAAAAGATTCTGAAATAACTCCACCCAACTATTCTATCATTAGAAAAGACAGGACCCAGAAAAAAGGCGGTGGAGTTGCTCTCCTTTATTCATCTTCCTGCTAGTTACCCCTACAACAAACCTACTCCTAAGTTCAACAATGCTGAAATACTCCTCAGCCTCCTACAGATTAATAAGCACAAATACATTTGTCTAGCATCTCTACATTCCCCCAGGTGACAACATTTCCACACTTGAAAACATCCTTTCCTGGCTCTCAAACAATATCAGTAATGAAACCATAATCTTAGGAGATGTAAACATCGACTGGACCTCCATCCAGTCTTCAACTAACCCTCTTAATATCAACCTATATAATTTCTCTCAACTAATCAATACTATAACACACCCATCAAAAACCCTCCTTTGGCACCATCCTTGACTGGATTCTAGTCTCACATCCCCACTATTTCTCAGACAGTGGTACTCTTCCTGACCCCTTGGTGATCACTTGCCTACTTTCACCCGACTCCCTGTACCTCTCATCGCACTCCACAACTTCATCACTACCCGCAATGACAAAAACTTTAACCCATCAACCTTCATATATTCTCTGAAAGCAATCAACTGGAATAACCTAAAGACACTACCCCTAGAAGATGCAGTTACTCATTTTAACTCTACCTTCTTAGAAATACTCAATTCTCAACACCCTCTAAGAACAAAAAGAATAAAACGAATTCAGCCCCTGGCTAACCAAGACCACCCTATCAAGTATGCGCCTTAGAAACAAAGCTTGGGGACTCTATCTTAGAAATAAAACCCCAGAACAACATAATGCATACAAAACCCTCCGTAACAAAGTAAAAAAGCTGATAATCTCTGATAGACAGAAATATTTCTTCACACTCCAAAACAACAACAAAACCAACCCTCAAAGATTCTGGAAGGGATCTCTACCCTCCTTAACCCCAGTAAGCCACACACCCCAAACCCAGACCCAAGTAGCCCAGACTTAGATCTAGCTACACAGTTCAACTCCTTTTCATTGACTCTATCAGCAAACTCACATCCTCTTTCACATGCCCCACCTCTACACCTAAATCATCCCTATCCTCTCCCACAAATAACCCTCCCTTATTTCCTCTGTCTCCTCATTCTCTTCATCTCACTGTCCATCTTCCACCTCATCCACTATTCAAAACCCTCTTCACCCATATCTTCCTCAAATCCTCTCTCCCACTCTTCTCCATTCTCATTTAAACCTATACCCACTTCCACCATAAAAACTTCTTCAGAAACTGAAGCCATGCACCAACGCCCGGATAATATCCTCTTACTTCCTAAGTATAGCCGCAGAAGCAATTGCCTATCCCATTAGCATTCTAATTAACCGCTCCATCCATGAATGCACGGTGCCCCAATTGTGGAAGCAAGCTTTCATCATCCCCCTCCATAAAGGAGGTAACAATTGTAACATCAACAACTTCCGCCCTATTGCTATCTTGTCCCCTATATCTAAAATTCTAGAAAAGTGCATCCAGCTTCAACTCCTTCCACATCTGTTAGAAAATAACCTCTTAACCCCTACACAACATGGATTCAGGCCTCATCATAGTACCATGACAGCCCTCCTGTCCTTTCTTGAGACTGTAAACAGAGCTCACATCACAGCCACATTGTCTCTACCCTATTACTTGACCTCTGCAAGGCCTTCGACACTATCTCACATAGCCTACTCTTATCCAAACTGTCACAACTTAACCTTTCTCCCTCCTCCATAGATTGGTTTTCCAGCTATTTATCTAACAGACACCAAGCTGTAATTTGGAAGAAGGCCACTTCCTCATTCCTTAGTACCCCCACTGGAGTTCCCCAAGGATCTATTCTTGGTCCCCTCCTCTTTAATATATTCATCAATGATTTCCACAAATCTATTCCATTTGCTAATATCATCCAATATGCAGATGATTCTACCATTATCTGCTCTGCCACCTCTTCCTCTTCACTCCAAAAACTCACACAAGAAGCTTTCTCAATTACTGAAGATTGGATGAAAACAAATCACTTAGCACTCAATGCCTCCAAAACAAAACTAATGGTATTTACCCCCTCCAAATCTACTTCCTTCGACATTAACTCATTCTCTATTACCAGCCAAGACAACTCACCCTTGAACTGGTATTTGAAGCTAAGCTACTAGGTGTTCTAATCGACAACCGCTTAATTTCAACTCTCATCTTCAACTTAATATTAAAAAAACTCATCAAAAACTAGGTATGCTTTACCGTCAGAATCAGTATCTTACTAGCTCCTCCAAAATCACTCTTGCTTCCTCCTTTCTTATCCCCTCTCTATGGGGCTCCATTATTGTCTAACATTCAGATATCACTAAAAACCAACTCTCCTCCTGCTATAACAAAATTGCCAAATTAGCAATAGCCATAGATCCTCCACCCACCACTGTCTCTCTCTCCGAAAACTAAATTGGCTCGAACTATCTAATCATCTTATCTATATACAGCTGACCTTAGCTCATAAGCTCATTCTCAACCCTCTCTTTGTCCCTCCCTATCTTCTGCCTTTAAAATGCACCTACCAAACAGAGTCTTAAGGTCCAACAATCAAAACCTACTGGAAATTCATAAACCATCTTATCCCCAGGTAAACACTTACTATCCTGTAACCTTTCCGTCTCTGGAACTCACTCCCACCATCCATTCGTACCACCTCTAACCAATACATGTTCAAAAAACAGCTTCACTCACATCTAATTTCCCAATGGGATTGCTCTTGCTCCCACCCCTCATAAATACATCACATCCTTCCACCAATATGCTTACGGGACCAACTTTTATCTAACAAAGCTTGTGTTCCCTCTGTTTCCACCCTTTAAGGTACCTTACGTTCCTGCTGCAAAACTCCTTTACTTCACATTAATCCTCTTTATTTGTATTGTTCTGAATGTTTATGAACTGTGAATTTAAATGTTTTATCTACCACTTTTCTATAAATATTAGCAATCTTGTATGAACCTAATTCTGTGTGTGTTGGAGCTTTTCTCCCTATGACTATTATCTACCATTTTGTATAAAATTTTTAGCAATCTTTGTATGTACCCAATTTTCTGTACTGGAGCTTTTCTCCCCAGGACTCCATTGAAAACGGGTTCTTTTTGGCCCAATGGACTATCCTGGTAAATCAACTGCAAATAAATAAATAAATAAATAAATATATATATATATATATAGGTATGTCCTTATTTCTCTCTCTCTCACTAGATATATATATATATATATATATATATATATATATATATATATATATATATATATATACATACATACACATATATATTTATTTATTTATTGCATTTGTTTACTGAGAAAGTCCATTGGGCCTAAAAGAGCCCATTTTCTGCGGAGGCCCGGGGAGAAAATGCCTGGGCTATATATGCATATATAACATATGCCCATGACATGTAGTGGAGTCATACCTCAGCACCATAACTCTCAACATCTTAGTGCAAGGGAACGTAAAGTATGTATTGCAGTTATAAATGCAGAATGTTGCTGCAGTGACAGAGGTTGCGTCAACATACATGTTGTGAAGGAAGGCTCTTCTGAAACTGACATGTACGCCATCAGTTACTGACATACATCATAAAATCATCATAGTGAAGTACCACATAAATCACAGTAATGATCCTTTGGAATACAGAAGAAATATGAGCAATAAACATGGACAGTCTGAAACAATCTCGTCAGTCAGAAGGTATACACAGAACTCCTTAGTGCAAGAAATGTCGAATAAGCCTGACAAAGGGGATGGTTAAAGCCATGGAAATGGGGATATATCACACATACTGGACTAGATAAGCTCACACAGTTGATGCATTCACACTCTCCTGTCTGTCCTAACACATATTAACTGGAGGAGTAGAGGTCCTAAGCCACATACGTCCCACTAGTAAGTGACATACATCTTCACAGCAGCCCACTGCTTTGTTAGAAATACACAACACGTATGGTGGCCAGGCAACATTACATCTGACAAATATCTGGATATAACATCACACTAGGGTAAATACACTGACCTGCTAGCCATGTCACCAAGCACTGTCTACACTACAGGCAGACTGCCACAACACTAACCCAGTTTACCTATGGGGGAATACACGCGTAATTGCAAATATAGCAGGCACTACAGGCATGTGACAGCACAGAGTAAAAGACACCAGCGTGAAAGTGCATATCCACAACCAATCTCAACACAGTTACAGTCACATAATGGTAAGCCTAAGTAATAGTACAGTATATGGACTGTGTGAACAACAGTCATCCTCATGTTTGCCACTCACACACTAACCCTACATATGCTGGCCCAATTCACAGTGTAGTCTGATGCCTGACTGTGGTATGGGACATGTCTCAGTCTGGCCCTGCAAACATATAGGCGGATAGGGTATCAGAAACTGGAGCAGCATGCAACGTCGGATAGAACCAAGAACACTGACATCTACCCCAGTCTGTACACAAGCCAAATAACATAATCACAATACCCGGCTACATAATACAGACACTCTATCAACAATCACCAGAAGTACACAGACCTCACTACTGTACAGACTACAACAGAATATCTAGGTTTTGTCCTCAAATATTAGGCCTCCTATACATTACATGTCTGGCCGTCTGATATATCACTGGCTTGATATCAGGAATTATGTTAGTAAATAATGGTATACTGTACATATCCACCTTTTACTGCATGACATATGAACAAAGGGTGACAGACTTGGGGGACAGAGGCACACACATATGGCCAATATTGACATATTGCAGTTATAAACTGAGAACATTGCTGGTGTAACAGGGTTTGTTGTGACATATATCTTCTGAGGGATATAATGTCAGTAACACACATGAATGTTACAATTTACTGACTACAATCATCAGAGTATGCTACTGCATTTATAAAGACAGAAAATGTGTGAGTAGCACACCAAATCTAAGTCTCCAAACTCTGTCCAGTCTGCAGATAGCCCTACAAGTGAGAGTTTTCTCAACCACATAACACTGTCATGCCAGACTTTAAATGATGCAGAACAGCCATATCCACACAAACCCTGTTAAATCAACATTACTTCAAATGTAGAACAGCAATACTTCTGTCCCCATGTCTGGATCACCCCCCTCCAGTTTGATGGCCTGTCTCCACAGTGTTTGTTTTAAGAGGTATTTCCAAGTATCCTCTGTGATGCTGTTTGTCAGACACCCACATGAAGTCCTGCTCACAGTGAAGGAAAAGGGCCAACACCCACATGAAGTGCTTAGTTATAGGAGTGTGTTTCCATGCAATTGGCTATAGGAATGATACCACAGCTGTTCCATATGCAATTAGCAGGTGGAAGACTCCAATTCATGCACAGGTCATCAGCTGATCATGAGCATTATCTACCAATGTCAATCTCCTGGCTATGCAAAACAGATGCATTTTTCCACATCTACCAGAGAGGGGGAGAGAGAGAGAGAGAGAGACAGAGAGACAGAGAGACAGAGAGACAGAGAGACAGAGGGGAAGAAAGAAAGGATGAAAGAAAGAGCCAAGCATGTTTGTGTATGATCCGTGAGTGGAGAGAGATCTCTGGGTATTATAATAGTTGCCTATATATACATTTATGCCTGTGGATTGTCTACAACAACATCTACAGTGTTTGACAACTCTTGGCCTTGTAATGTGACATTGGGACATATGGGTCCTCAATATGAAAATGTAGCAAAACCCACTCTGCAATGGATCCTGTTATTACACAGTCACACCAACACCTATGCAGGATACTGCTGACACACACTTGCCAGTACTGTGTTTCAGACCCCTACCTAACTATATATTAGTACTACAGTGTTACACAGTTATTGCTGGTGCCACATAGCTTATATGTTGGAGAGCTGTCCAAAGGCATCCTTGAAGGTGAGTGGCATCAGCCGCAGTGCTAGAGGAGGGGAGAGGGAAGTGTAGGAAGTGTGAATGACCACAAAATCAGGTGTCAACAATGACACACACATTATCACAGTTGCTAGGATCAGGATTAGAACTACTACTTAACTAATTTGCTACACTATGGTATTGCACAGTTATCGCAAGCGCCATGGAGCTTGTATGTTGAAGAGTTCTCCAAAGATATCTTTGAAGGTAAGTGACATCAGTTGCAGTGCTAAAGGAGGGGAGAGGTAACTGTAGGAAGTGTGAATGACTACAAAAATCAGGCATCAACAAAGACACACACCCTCTCACAGTTGCTAAGATCAGGATTAGAACTCCTACCTAACTAGTTTGCTATACTAAAGTATTTCGCAGTTACTGCGAGTGCCACGGAGCTTATAGGGCTGAGACTTGGTCACAGGGTTATTTCAAGGTGACTGACATCAGCAGGCATGCTAAAGTAGGGCAATGGCAGGTGCAGTGAGGGAGAATGGCCACAGAATCATTCATTTTCACCCCCCCACACACACACACACAAACAATGGGTGACAGATAGGGGGATACTGTATCTATTGCTGTCTGTGCTGCTTGTGTTAAATGGTTGGTGTTAGCAGAGATATTCAGACATATGTACTGTTTTACACTGTGATGTATTATGTCATCGACTACTGACAGATATAATTATTTGCGCACAGTTATTTACTGGGAAATGCAAGATGAATGAAGCTGAGTCCAGTATTGTGGTCCACAGCCTACACATTCTTGCACATTCTTACTATTCTGGAGGGGTAGCTACTGACACTTGCTGATGGGGTCAATGGAAATGGTCCAGCACCTTGGTACTATGTTGTCTGAGGATCCCCTTCTTGTACATATATTGACTTAACAGAATGGCCATATCCTGCTGTGGCCATACCTCTCAGCTGTACAGATTCACCCAGGTTACCCAGAGGCAGAGCTCATATATCTGGTCAGTTCCCCTTCACATTGTAGTTTACGAGCAGGTTTGTAGCCACCCATTACTGGGTTTGCAGGCAGGAGTAGTATGGGCACACATCAGAGTTTCAGACTTCACACACTCCATGACGTCCATGCCTCTACACCCCCCCCACTCTGTTATTCTACCTCTTCCTAACATTATGCTAGCAATATCTGAGACATATCCCTATAGTTGGCCCTTCATCCCAGCGGTATTTATGGAGTGGTCCACAGTTAATGCAGTGGGACATGGGGGGCATGCTACTGGGATTTGTCAACATGGCCTTGCATTTGTGTTCTGTTGACTGTTTTAGATTGTTAGTTGTGATCTCATGAGATACCATACATTGACACTACGGGTGAGGCACAAGCCTTTGACAAAGGATTGTAAGCCATTTGGTAGTGATGCAGGCCATCTGTAGCAGGCCACTGCATTCTGTCACTCCTACATTCCCAGGCTGTGAGCCAGTTGATTTCCCTGGGGTGACAGGGTAAATGTGCAAGGTGTTAATGGCAATACTTCCTGTCCACATTGATCCATTGGTCTGGATAAAGGCAGGGTACTGCTTACAGCTAGGGACACACCTGCATAAGACAGCTCTTCAGCATGCTGCATACTGTGGGTATTCCCATACAGAAGTGGGCTCATGCTGTACTCATTCCCAACAGCAAGGATATGACCTGTGATAAACCTGCGGCTGATGGTGGGGTGAGCTGAGTGCATGTGTGATATGGAAGCTACTTGCAGCAGACTGACAGATATACCTAGGACATTCCCCTTATGCTGCCTTGTGCAGGGACATAGGCAGTCTCTCATTACTTCATAACTGTGCCTTTTGTGGTCTGCCAGTGATTGGACAGACTACATTAGTATTCCATACTACACGGACAACTAATGTGCTGCTAACCTGTCTGCACAATTCCAATGTTGTGTGCAGCTGACAGTTACATTTTATGCACTCTTTCTAGGGTACTTCCACCTGTGTACTGTGTGTATGTATGGGCCCACATTCATGGAATGTCCATCTTTCAGACGGTGACAGATATTGACATCTGGACAGTGAGTATGGATGACTGCTGACATGGGTATTGCTGAGAAGCATTGTGTTTGGCACTGCAGTTGTTGGAACATAGCCATGTCAACCACAGTACTGCCCATAGGCTACCGAGACCCAACCCTCCATGCCTACATGCTGACCACTTCCAGAAAATATTGAACACACAACAACCTAATACACAGACCCCTGTATATTGTACACATGCAACAATCTAGCCTGTAGATTGGGCCAGCTTGGGTAATCTGTGCAACACTGATACTACTCCTCACACTTACATGTTACTGCATTTCTACATAGGATGGGGGGCACACCTGATAACTGTAAACTGTGCTATGACTATACTGGTATGTCAGGTACTCTGCTGGCTTCGACATAATTTTGTATTCTGACCTATCAAGCAGACTGGAGGCATATCAGTGGAGTACAGATGGTTTTATTGACCTACATTTCAGTTTCAGACTTTTCAGAACTAACATACAACTGCCAGACCTGTTGCAGTTTGTCTGTGTAGGTCTGGAGGGGGGCTGTTCACCATTGCCATCAATTGGAGGCCTTAGCCCAGCCTTTCTTTATGGTCATCTACACCTGTCCTGCTGGCTGAGGCTGGTGGTGGGTATGTGAGCCTCACTGACATGCATGTGTGTGTCCTATGGACACACATTTGGACCACCACATGTACTGCAGTGGGATTTGACACCTTGTCTAGTACTGCCTAGTGTGCTGACACCAATATTTGTTGTGGATTTCGTGCTGCCCATATAGGTGCCCAGTGTCTGCTGCCATCCCATTCAGCCACCCGATTCCCCTGCATGCTCGCATCCATACCCTAGATACAACTATCAGAACATACTACTCCATTCAGTAACTGATAGGAAGAGTGACTTACCTTGTGTCTGGTCCAGTGTTGAGGATGGTGCTGGAGGGCTGACTATGTTGGATGCATATAGTACACTCCCTATACATAGTAAAGCACAGGTAGTGTCATGTTTGGCATCCCTTTTACTGTATGTGCAAGTCAGAGAGAGGTGTCATTCCCTGGGTCCCTACCATGTCAGTGTATGTGCTATGCATTGCCTCTTTGCCAAGGCCTGGCCATACTGGGCATGTCTCCTTCTGCCTACATGGCAGGGTCAGGTGGTTCCTCCTCTGGGTCGCTCTGTGCCTGTGCTGGCCTTGGCAATGGTGGGGGGGGGTTTGTGGCCTTGCCCCATACTGTTCCTGCTGCAGCTGTTTCCTCAGGATCATACTGTGTAGCATGGCACATACTATGAACATTTGTGTACATGTAGCTGGAGAGTACTGCAGGGGAACCATGACTTGAGCATCCCAAACACACTCTCTGTCATGATTCTGGTTTGTGTGTGTGCCTCATTATGGAGTTCTTGTTCAGGAGTGTGCTTATTTCTGACAGGTGTCATCAGCCACGGCTCCAGTGCGTAGCCAGCATCCCCTACTAGGTGGCCATATGGGATGTCCCCACTGGCAAATGACTGGTACAGCTGTGTTATATGCCAGATGTGAGAGTCGTGATAGCTTCCAGGGCTGCCAGCACACACATTCAAGATAATGCCCTGGACATCACACATGACCTGGTAGTTGATGGAGGGAAAGCCCTTGCGTTTTATGTAGACCCGACCCTGCTCGCTGGGTGGTGCTTTGATGTGTATGTGCGAGCAGTCTATAGCACCCACTACCTCAGGGTATTCTGCCATTTGGTGTAAGAAATGCATACTGCTGGTCAACGCCTCACAGGTGATGGGGAAATATATGTGTTCACCAGCATGTGCTGACATGGCATCCAGGAACTGGTGGAGGTCCCTGGATGCTGATGCCTGTGAGATCCCCATGATATCCCCAGTTGCCCTTTGGGAGGTACCTGTGGCTAGTATTCCTAAGCCTACACATACCTTGGTATCCACTGGGATGGGTTCCCCTCTGTTGGTTCTGTGTGTGAGTTGGGACCGGCACAGCTCAACAATTTGCTGTAGAATGTCCCTGTCCACCCTATAGTGCTCCACTGTCTCCAGCTCATGTAGGCCCTGGTAGGTTACCCTGGGTCTGTACACTCTTCTCCTCTTCCTCACTGTGGAATGGTTGTCAGCATTCACATCCTCACCACCCTCAGCCTCTTGAACATATTATTATATGAGAGCGACAGCAGCCCCTATCATTTTGTTAGTTTTGTCAGGCAAAATTTCCCCATCTGTGTACACCGATGGTATAGAGTTTGTGGGAGAAACCAGAGTGAAAGGGGTTTGCATAGTTTATAGTAGTGTGCTGGGCTGGGCTGCTCTCTGTGTAATTGGCTGATTCTGATACATTCACCTGCCAGCTATGCTAGTTCCCCTTGATTGCCTTCCTACTGCTGGTTTCCCTTCCCATTGCCTTCCTGTTTAAGCCCCAAGGCACACCGCGCATACCCAGTGCTCACATGTGAACTGAGCTGCTATTTCCTGTTTTTCTTTCTTTCTTTTTTTTTGTTTAAAACCCAGAGCGTGGCATGCACACCCGTTTAAGCAGGGAAAACAGTGCTCAACAATGTGAGACACAACCCCTTCCTTAGCTCTGCATAGCTAAGAGCAAACACAGGCCGCAGGGCTCCAATAAGTTTACACCAAGCATGACACACCCCCTACTGAAGTCATCCTCTTGTCCTGCCTACATAGTTCCCTATTCCTGCACCTGCACGATTAGGTGCAGGCTTCCAGAAGGTAGAAATCTGTGATTCGGTATAGGTCCCTTCATTTGCATACCCCAGTGTGCAGGTCCATAGTTACAATTCCCAAGCACACCCTTTCCCCTTGGCAACCCAGTGCTTCCTTGTCTTGTTTATATTCTGCCTGCCATTGACTATAATGGCAGAATGCATATTTCTGTTAAATGGCAGTTTTTCCCTTTTTTTATATTTCCGGCACCCCCCTGTTTGTACACGCTGCCCTTAGCTTAAATGGCCGAGATTGGCCAAAAAAAAATAAAGGTCTTATTTTAACAAAATTTATGTTGCTTTTAATGCCAATGGCCTTATATTTGGCCAATGGCTTGTCTGTTCTACATAATACATGCTTTTCACGAGCTGTAATGCCTCTGTTTTGTCAGATGCAAAAATGTATATATACATTTTTGTACTGACACTGTTCCTATAAAGAATCCGTTCAGTTTGCTGGATCACACAATCACCTCATTTGCATGGTTTTCACCAGCAAATGAGGTGATTTGCATACTGAACAAAATTCCGTGCAGGAACATTATAGTGCTGCTTGTGCACACAAAAACAGCCCTATCCTGGATCGCACAGTGGCCATATTGCGTGCAGGGGCAGCTATACTGTTCCTGCACGGAATTTGATCGTTCATGAATCCAGCCAAGTTACTATTACATTTGTAATATTTTGCAAACAACGTACAATATCTCAGCACTCACTCAAGTTACACACATACTGTCAGCAGCATTTTATTCATCTAGCTGAGAGCTTTCATGTGAGGCTAAGGAATTCTATCTGTTACTTGGTTGTTGAGATATTTATAAAAATGTGAAATTATATTCATATAAATGAATATCATAAAACCAACATTTAATATCTGTTTACCTACATTAGACAGAGGTCATGTATTAATGCAATTGAGTTTGCTATTGTGTAAGCTTTAAGATGAAATCTTTTAAAAACCTTGTACATAGCATAGTTTTGGAATTATTGATGCAAATATGAAAAGCAATATTTGATGCTTAGAATTGTCAGTAGGCGTTAACTGCAGATGCACCTGGAGGCGTCACTCTGATGTAATGAGTTAATACCTAATGCATGTCTGATTTGCTGTGTTGCTTTTCACACATCAGCATCTCAAATATTAAGTCTGAGCTACTGCACAGCCAACCTGAATTCAGATAGTGGCTAGAACACTCATAGGAGCTGGGGGAAAGAGGCAGGTCTGGCATTCAGCAAGGGTGACACCTCATGGTAGTACTGTTATCTAGTAAAGTTTGGGCCTCCCAAAGGAACAGATAGGCTGTTGGGCTTATACCTAGCCTACAAATGCCCAGGTCATAGCCACCTAGAAAGAATGGGCTGACTGGATTATTGTTAGCAGAGTCTGTGCAGCTTTGCAGCGCTTGTTTATCAGTCCCAGAATGTGATTTCAAAAATGGCAGATGGTACAGTCTGTAAAGACACAAGTCACCACATTAAGATTTGTTGTACACAGGAAAAGAGAAATGTTCTGCAGCTACTTTTAAGGCCAATACACACTCAGCACATATTTTATATTAAATGACATTCTGCAGTTATTAAATAGTGATGCTTTAAAACTTATGCAACTCTGCACTGTATCCTTAAGATTTCATGTAAAGTGATATTCTTCCCTTGGTCAGGAGATACGAGTAGAATGTCATTTCTTTTTCAATGGTAAGGCATTCAGACAAAAGTTAGATATTAAGTCAAGGAGGTCAGTTTCCTTAACAGACTCCTACATTTATAATAAGCAACAATCCATACATTTGGTACTATTACAGTAAGATAGTATCTGATCAGTTTGAAAAATCTACTTGTACCTAAAGTGCTTCATTACAAAAGAGCAAATATTGTCATAATATTACTTCAGTAAGTTCTCTTCAGACTCAGGGATTCATGTAATTCAGGAGACATATTTTTCTTCCACTTGTGTGCCCCTTTGTGTATCAACTAGCTGATGATATGATGGGTGCAACGTTTCAATATGGGGTACATGGGGTTGTATCTTGCCTATGAACAATAGGTTGGCAGGTTATGATTGATGGTTTATACATCTTTGACCATTAGCCATTGTCATATTGCATTCAAGTACTTATTTTCAGTATACACATGGTGAGCATTTGACTGTTTAAGTAACATTTAAAGTTACAGAGTGCACAAGTAGAGACTGGGGCCGTAAAATGAAAAACATACAGGATAAAGCCTATAAGTGTTCCAAAGTCTTAAAAGTGTATTGTTGCATGTTGGGTGTAGTATGTCTTAAAGTTAATGTTATTTCTGGATATACTTCTGAAGTTAAAGCTGCAAGTAGGTTAATAATAACACAAAATGTTTTTTGATGGTTTAGATTCACTGTCAACTGAAATTGTTTTATGACCACAACCAGAAAAAGATGTCAGCTGAGGTACTAACAATTTACATACTCCAGCAAGGCTGTCTGGGTAATCAAAAGCACCATGCCTCTTTGCTACAAAATCCACTTACTTGGCAACATAGCTTAGGTGGGGTGAAAGGAGCATCCACCCAAGGAGCAAAGTATTAGGGGGTACAATCAGTAGATGGTGATCAGTTTTTAGTGCAGAATGCCTGCATTGCATTTGTGGTTAAGACTGAAGCATTTTACAACTCTGTAGTTTAAAGTAAAGAAGAACATTTTTTCCTATAATAGCTTGAGGACCTTTTTTTTTTTTTGTGGTCGTCACCGCAGGAAACAACAGCCCAGGGTGCCAACATTTATAGCTATAGCTGTGAACTTACTTACATTCTACTTTCACTAGTAAATCATCATGTGTTAATTTTCAGTATAGTATTTTTCCTGTGAGACATTGCTGACAATTTGTTTTACTAGGATATAAAACTCAACTATTGCTGATCATAGTGTGGAAAAATAGTAGATTATACACCAATGCAGGTAGTTAGGCTTTTTGTAATGTCATGTCAGGAGTTTTCAGCTTCAAGAAAACGTTTAAGGCTGTCCCCATCAATTAAATTAAGTACAAAAAACACACTGTTTTCATCAAACAGTGTAAAGCTTATTGTATATAATAGTGAGATTACTGTCATCACTAAGAGTTTGTTATTTACATTTTTAGGAAAAGTGTGATGAGAAATTTTAACCATCTGTTTTATACTTCAGGCTATTATGGAGAACATTGAACCTTGTGGAATTCCATGTCCAGAATAGCAAGTGACATCATTTTTTGAACTGTAAGGCTTTCTGCGACTGTCAAAGAAAGTACAATAGCATGCTTTAAGCGTATTTTTGAGTTATTTTATTTATTTACTTTTTTGTGAAACAGCTTGACAGTCATGCAGTGTGTCCATCTGTGGATGAGCTTATTTGTAGTGATTACAGCCAGGGCAAAATGAAAAGAAGCAGAAATGCCTTATGTTTTTAAGGTGAGCTACCCTTCAACCTCTCACCTGCAATGCTACTTTTTTTTAAAGATGGAGATTGGTGGGGAGTGGCATTTAGGGAAATGGCAGCCCTAACCCCTCCCTCTTACAAATAATTAATAGCAATAGAAACCAGAAACATCTTGTACTGCTCTGCTGTCTTCATAAAACTCAGAGAGCGTTATATTATATGGCTCCACAGTAAGGTACTGTCAAGTACATTACAACTGTGGTCTAGTTGTTGTGTCTTTCAGCTTTTCCCGGTTGGGGGTCGCGACAGCGGAACACTGGTCTGCTAATGATTGGCAGAAGATTTTTACGTGCCGAGTTGCCAGCCCTGACACACAACCTTCAACGAAGGTACTCCCATTCACGCATGTCTCCACACAGAAGATGCTCTAGCTGAAAATCGAACAGGACAACGTCTTACTGTGAGGCGACAATGCTACCGCAGCACCACCACCACAGTACTACAACTGTGGTCTAGTAGTCTGCATTATTACTGTACCATCTTGTTTTCCATACTGTGCCAACACATCATTGCATAATGTTGTTACATACTGCTTTTATACAAGAATGCTAAAAGTTCAGGCAAAAATAAAAAATAAGAGCAAATAAAATAAAAAGCTAGCATTATTACTAAGCAGTTAAAAGCAAATAATAAAGTGCAATGGCTTAGCAAGACAGTTGCATTTGTTGTTGCCTTACCAAACTTGTTTTTCAGTTGTTTTTGGCTAGAGTGCCTTCTGCACAGAATGTATCTATCTGCCTGGAGTCTGCAGGTCCACTTTGTCTAAGTGTGAATTTTGTCCACTTAGTTTGGTTTCTTGGCACCTTCCAAGGATATGGTGCTGGTGAATGATCAGTCATCCACATTATCTCCCTGTGAATATGCCATGTGTGAATGAGCATGTATGTGTAAACTGCAATAAACTCTCTCCTGTCTGAAATTAGTTCCTGTGCCTTCCTCCCACTGAGTATTCAGACAGACTCACCCCAGGATTCAGCAAGCTCTGCACGGTGTGCAGGAATAGTGCATGAGCTGCTGGAGGCAATATAGCCACCGTGCGATCCAAGAATAAGCTCCCGGGACATGCATGAGTGCTCCTGCACTATTTCTGCATGGACACAGCTCCTGTATGCAAATTACCCCATTTGCAGGTGAAAACTATGCAAATAAGGTGAATTTGCGATACAGGAAGCTGGAAGCCGGCTGTGCAGGACTAGTGTAGTCTGCAGAAATGTAATCGGTTAGTAACGGAGTATATTTCTGTAAATCACAAAACGGAGCCATGACAGCTCCAAACAAAGGGTGTATATAATGTGGAAAGCATGCCAATGGCCAAATATATGGCCATTGGCATGGAAAACAGTTGCAAAATAAAAAAAAATAACTTTATTTTTTTTTAACCGATTCGGCTGTTTAAGCGTAGGCCAGTGGCGCACAAATGGGATCAGTTTGAAAATAAAAAAAAAAAAACTTGAAATAAGCATTCTATCCAAAATCACAATTTTGCCATTATACTCAATGGCAGGCAGAAGACAACATGGCCAGCGAACAGTGGTTGCTAAGGGGGAAGGCTCAGTGTCAGACTTGTAACTAGGCATTAGCAGGCAATCCTATGCAAATGAGAGGAATGATACTGAATCCTAGATCCCCCTTCATGGCTAGCCTGCACCCAACCGTGTCGGTGCAGGAAGACCATGGTGCAAGCCTAAGAGCTAGCTGACATCATAGAGGGGTGTGTCAGGCATACTGTAAGCTTATTGGAGCCCTGTGGTTCGGGTTTGCCCTTAGCTTAGCAGAGCTAAGCAAGGGGGTATGTCTGAGGCTGCCTAGCACTCTTTACATTGCCTAAACGGGTGTGCGCACTGTGCACCATGTTTTAAAGGAAAAAAAGTAAATTAGGAAATAGCAGCTCCATGCACATCTGAGCACTGTGTTTGTGCGGTGCACCCCTGTGCTTAAACAGGAAGGCAATGGGAAGGGAAAACTGCAGTAGGATGGTAATCAAGGAGAACTAGCATAACTGGCAGGTGAAATGTATCATAATCAGCCAATTACACAGGCAGCAGCCCAGCCCAGCACACCACTATAAACTATGCAAACACCTTTCCCTCTGTTTTTTTCCCCACAAACTCTAGAACACCGGTGTAAACAAGCGGGGAACTTTTAGCAAACAAAGGCAACAAAATGATAGGGGCTGCAGCAGCTATCATAAATCAACATGTGGAAGAGGCTGATGGTGGTGAGGATGAGAATGCTGATGACCAACCCACAGTGAAGAGAAGGAGAAGAGTGTATAGACCCAAGGTAACCTACCAGGGGCTACATGAGCTGGAGATAGTGGAGAGCTATAGGATGGACAGGGACCTCCTACAGCAAATTGTTGAGCTGTGCTGGCCACACCTTACACACAGAATCAACAGAGGGAAACCCATCCCAGTGGATACCAAGGTATGTGTAGTCCTAAGAATACTAGCCACAGGTACCTCCCAAAGGCCAACTGGGGATAGCATGGGGATCTCACAGGCATCAGCATCCAGGGTACTCCACCAGTACCTGGATGCCATGTCAGCACATGCTGGTGAGCACATATATTTCCACAACAGCTGTGAGGCGTTGACCAGCAATATGTATCTCTTCCACCAAATAGGAGAATACCCTGAGGTAGTGGGTGCTATAGACTGCATGCACATATGCATCAAAGCACCATCCGGTGAGCAGGGTAGGGTCTACATCAACTGCAAGGGCTTCACCTCCATCAACTGCCAGGTCATGTGCGATGCCCAGGGCATTATAATGAATGTGTGTGCTGGCTGCCCTGGAAGCTATCACGACTCCCACATCTGGCATATGATGTAGCTGTACAAGAGATTTGCCAATGGGGACATCCCTTATGGCCATCTAGTGGGGGATGCTGGTTATGCACTGGATCCATGGCTGATGACACCCATCAGAAATGCATACACACCTGAAAAAGAACTCCATAATGAGGCACACACACAGACCAGAATAATAATAGAGCATGTGTTTGGGATGCTCAAGTCACAGTTCAGGTGCCTGGACACATCTGGTGGAGCCTTGCAGTACTCACCAGCTACATGTACCCAGATTGTCATCATATGTGCCATGCTACACAATATGATCCTGCAGAAACAGCTGCAGTAGGAACAGCAGGGGGCAGGGCCACACAGCCCCCCACCATTGCCAAGGCCTGCTCAGGCACAGAGTGACTCAGAGGAGGAACAATCTGAGCCTGCCCCAGTAGGCAGAAGGAGGAGTGCCCAGTATGGCCAGGCCATGACAAAGAGGCAAAGCATAGCACATACACTGACATGGTAGGGACCCAGAGAATGACACCTCTCTCTGACTCACACATACAGTAAAAGGGATGCCAGACATGACACTACCTGTGCTTAACCATGTATAGGGAGTGTACTATGTGCATCCGACATAGTCAGCCCTCCAGCACCATCCTCAATACTGGCACAGCCACAAGGTAAGTCACTCTCCCCATCAATTGCCGAATGGAGTAGTATGTTTTGTTACTTGTATCTATGGTATGGCTGTGAGCATGCAAGTGAATCGGGTGGCTGAATGGGATGCCAGCAGACAGTAGACACCTATAGTGGCAGCATGAGTTCTGTAACAAATACTGATGTAAGCATAGTAGCCAGTACTAGACAAGGTGACAAAACCCACTGCAGGAAAAGTGGTGGGCCACATGTGTGTCCATAGGACACACACATGCCAGTCAGGGAGGGTCATATGCACAACAATATTTCAGCCAGCAGGACAGGCATAGACAAACACAAACAAAGCCTGTACTAAGGCCTCTGATTGATGGCTATGGAGAACAGCCCCCCTCCCGACCTACACAGACAGACTACAACAGGTCAGGCAGTGGGATGTTAGTTCTGAAAGGTAAGAAGTCAGAAACTGAAATATAAGTCAATCAAACCTAAGACCTGTAGTACACTGATATGCCTCTAGTTTGCATGATAGGTCAGAATACAAAATGAAATGGCATACCTGAAATACCAGTACAGTCACAGCAAATGTGTACAAGTGTCAGGTGTGCCCTCCACCCAATCCTATGTAGAAATGTGGTAACAGTCAAGTGTGCCCCCCAGTCCTATGTAGAAATGTAGTAACATGTATGTGTAGGTATAATAACAGTGGAGCACAGATTACCTGAGCTGGCCAAGGTAGCAGGATAGATTGTAGCATGTGTACAATATACATGTGTTAGGTTGGTGTGTGTTGTATATTGTATGAGAGTGGTCAGAATGTATGCATGGTGAGTTTTGTCCTGGTGGCATTGGCCAGTACTGCTGATGACAGGGCCAAGTTCTCACAACTGCAGTGCCAAAAGCAATGCTTCCCAGCAAAACACATTCCAGCAGTAAGCCACAGTAAATGTTTGGAAGTAATATGTGTCACCATCTGAAAGATGGGCATGGCATGAATGTGGGCCCAGACATACAAGCAGTACACAGGGAGAAGTAGCCAGACAGACAGTGTACAATATGTAACTGTCAAATGGACACACCCTTGGAATTGTACATACAGGTTAGCAGCACATTAGTTGGGCTTGTAGTAGAGGATACCGATGTCATCTGGCCAAACACTGGCAGACCACAAAGGCCACAGGTGTGAAGTGTTGAGAAACAGCTGATGTCCCTGCACAAGCCAGTATAAGTGGAATGCCCCATGCATATATGTGAGTCAGATGCAAGTATTGTCCATAGCACATATGCACCCAGCTCACCCCACCATCACCCACAGGTACCTCTCTGGTCTTATCCCTGCTGTTGTGAATGAGTACAATATGACCACCACCTCTGTATGGCAATAGCTAAAGAATGCAGCATGAAGAACAGGTGTCCCATGCAGGTGTGCCCCTAGCTGTAAGCAGCACCCTGCCAGCATCCACACAACTGGATCAATAATGACAGAAAGTATTGGCATTAACACCTTGCACACCTACTTTGTTACTCCAGGAGAATATAGTGTTTTGCAGTCTGGGACTGTAGGAGTGACACAATGCAACGGCCTGCTACAGCTGACCTGCATCACTACCAAATGGCCTACAGTACTCTGCCAAAGGCCTGTGTCTCACCTGTACTGACAATGTATGTTATGTCATGGACTCCCAAATAACAACATAACACAGTCCACAGAACCCAAATGCAAGGCCATGTGGACAAATTCCAGTAACATGTCTGCTATGCCCTACTGCATGAACTGTGGACCAACACCAAATTACTGCAGGGATGAGGTGATAACTATAGGGAACATATCAGATAATGTTTGCATAATGTTTGGAAGAGGATAGAATAATGGGGGGGGGGTAGGAGCATGGGCATCATGGAGTGTGTGAAGTCTGAATCTCAGCCATGTGCACATACTATCCCTGCCTGCAAACACAGGAATGGGTGGCTACAAACCTGCTTGTAAACCACAATGTGAAGGGGTAATGTCCAGAATTATGATAACTGCCACTGGGTAACCTGTGTGAATCTGTACAGCTTTGAGGTATGGCCACAGCAGGATATGGCCATACTGCCACGTCGATAAATGTACAAGGATGGGATCCTCAGCCACCACTGTACCAAGGTGCTGAACCATTTACACAGACCCAGCAGCAAGTGTCTGCAGCTTCCCCTCCAGAATGGCATGATTGTGCAAGAATATGTAGGCTGCAGACCACAATACTGGACACAGCTGCATTCACCCTGTGTTCCCTAGGACGTCACTGGAACAAATATGTATACCTGACAGTACTTGATGGCATAAAACATCACAGTGTAAAACAGTACATGTGTGTAAATATCTCTGCTAACACCAAGACCATGTAGCAGAAGCAGCACAGACACAATTGCCTATAGTAACACACTATCGTTTGAGCATTTTGACCCCATATTGTCAATTGATCTACAGATATCCCATAGAAACAGGTTGCTAGCTGTAGGTGTAGAACACAAAAGCCTGCACTAGAGTACAATCTACCTGGAATGGATTCACACATTCAATACAGAAGGTCATAGTGGGCATGCTCCCACACAGAGAAATGAAAGCCATGTCAGACAACAAAATACTGAAAGGTCATACTGGGCATACTCACACACTTAAGAAATGAAGCCCATGTCTGGCAACAACAGTAGACTATACATATCTGACAGTCGCAGATGTTAGTGCACACACTCCTCAGTACACACCAGTCATGCTTTGCACACACATTGGATAGGAATACACACATATAGCCAAGGACAACACACTATAATAGGCCAAAATTACACATACATAGATGTGTGGAAGAGAGTGTCAGACACTGACAAAGAGCCTCCCATCATGAGGCCTGTCCCACCCAGCACACATCCAACTGGCTAAAACCACATGATGTACAAATGTCAATCACCATAGACATTTGGCTCTGGTATCCCTGAACACTATATTGTCTGTGCTGCTTGTGCTAACTGTGTAACATGACTGTACAAGTCAGTAGTCATCTAGCAGTTGTATACACGTACCCGTGGAATATAAACCTGTGTGTGCCTGTGTGTTGTGTGTCTGTCTCAAGATGAATGGGTTATGGCCCATGCACACAAACTGCACTCCCCATTGTCCTACTATGGCAAGCCTGCTGATGTCTTCACCTTGAAATACACGTCTGGGGAAGTTTTAACCCAGTAATCTCTATGGTGCATCATATAACTGCATAATACTGTAGTGTGATGTACTAGTTAGGTCAGAGTTCTAATCCCAGACAGGGCAAGTGTGTTTGTCTGTGTAGGGATCAATGCTTTTCAGGCCATTCACACTTTCACTACAATTTCAAATGCTCTACTTTAGCAGGGCTGCTGATGTCATTCACTTACTCAAATATCCTAGACCTGGTCATTACCAACATGAGAATTCAATGCTCCACACCTATGGTCACCCCATTGGTGGTCAGGTCTGCCCATGAGCTAATCACCCTTAACATCAACATCCCTCCCCCGCATCCCAGTAAGGAAACCCCTGTAACACACATCTCCAAAGCCAACGTCATGCTACACATGTCAAACATGACTAACATCATGACACCCATGCAGATGGGAACTGAAAGGATGACTGCTGAATCCTACATGAAGGCACTGTACGAGCACATCCACTCATGCATGAGTTGTGCCATCCAATATAGAACCAAGATGCTCCCCACCAAGAAAAGGAAGCCAATGTGATGGCCCCCTGCCATAAACATACTGTACAACAAAAGGAATAAACTGTTGCAGAAATGGGGGAATTTCCAGGATGCAAAATACTCCCTTACCAGCCACAATAAGAAGCAGAGATCCCTCATAACATCCACCAAAGCTAGTTATGAGCATAATATAGCCAAAGATGTCAAAGACAACTGCAAGCCATTCCATAGCTATGTGAGGAATCTAAATGGCAATGCTCAGATCTGCTCTGAGCTACAACAGGATTGTATTAAATATACTGCTCCCACGATATTGTTAATATCCTGGCAGATCGATTCAGTGCCAAATGCACCCCTCTCCCACCCCCAAAAGTGCCCATCTCAACACAGAAAGATTGCCAGATACCAGTAATAATGGCCATATAGGTAAAAACCACATTTTCCAGAGCTATGACAACAACAGCCATGGGACCAGTCAACATCCCGGGCTGTGTACTACATGAGCTACAAACTGAACTGGCGCCCCACCTAGGTGCCATATCTAATCATAGCCACACCTCAGGCATCATGCCCACTGTGTGGCACACAGCTACAGTTATCCCAGTCCACAAGGGGGGATCCACCTTGGATCCTGGGAACTACATCCCCACCAGTATGACGTGCCTGATCTGCAAGGCCATGGAATGTATTATCACGGAAATCAAAACAAAAACATTTGCAACCTGCAAACACTGGAGCCCAAACAGGTTGGGTTTGTGAAGGGCAGATCATGTCACCTCAACCTGATTGACAACTATGAATTCATCTCCAGAGCTGTGGACGAGGGTAAGGTGGTTCACACAGCCTATCTGGACCTTGCCAAGGCCTACAACACCATCTCCCAGTCAGGAATCACAGATAAATGTATCAAGCTGGCCATTAATCCCTATGTCACTCTATGGGCTACCAACTGCTGTACTGACAGAACCCACACTGTAAATGCAGGTGACACCAACCCAGGCCCAGACAAGTGACAGTTACTCCAACTGGAGTACCTTAGGGTTCAGTCCTGGCACCGCCCTTGTTTGGCATCTACTGCTCTGAAGTATAGTCCAACAGTAAGGGATTCTGGCAAACAAATGTTGCAGATGACTGCACACTGGGAGCTAATATTGAATCCCCACATGATGTGGATATTCTACAGAAGGGCCTTACAGAAAGACATGCTTGGTGCCTCAGCCATGGCCTCATGATCAATGCCAAGAAATCTATAGTTATCCCCTTTGGGAAGGGACATGTAACAGTGAAGTACCACATAGGTGGCAGTACACTAAGCACCTAAAGTGTGATAACACACTGAGGGACACAGGTGGACAGTGGTCTCACCTTTGATAACCACATCGCCACAACAGTCAGGAATCCCACCAATGTGGCACACCTCACCACTAAGGGCTTTACATCCAGTAAAAGGAGGCCATTGTCCCACTGTAGTCATCTCTCAGTAGACCCAGTACAGACTACAATGGCCAGTTACGTATGTACCTCACAAGACATCTGCAACAGCTAGAAAGGCTGCAGACATACCTCATGAAATGAATCACAGGCCTACACCAGATGCCCTATGCTGACCATCTGAAAATCATCCAGCTATACTCTGTCACATATTGTGTTCTCAGAGGTGATCTCTGCTTAACATACCATGCCATGTCAAACCCACAGCTGTTGGACATGCCACACTTAAAGAATTCCACATCCTCAGAGCCACATGCTCCAAGGATCCAAATCTTGTCATCTCAATGAACAATACATGCTGGAGGGATGTGCTCCTGACCCAGAGACTCCCCAGACTCTGGAATACACTACCCATACATGTCAAGCAGAGTGCCTCTTTGGCCCTCTTCAAAAGGAACCTGGACGATTGGATGGAAGATAAGAAATTGACCCCAGGGATCATGTCAGCTACCCTGCTAGACAGGGGTCCAGGGAAGTAAATATTGTGGGAAGACATAGCCAGGGAATTGTCATGTCTAGGCATGTATAGGCCTTAGGGCTGATAGCCTAGTATCAGCCTATGAACCTATGAACTACACTTTCCATTGCCCAACCTTGGCAAGGTTGCCGATGTTATTCACTTTGAAATACACCTTTGGGGAAGGACTGTCCCAATAATCTCTGTGGTGCATGCTATAACTGTGTAATGCTGTAGTGTGATGTATTAGTTAGGTAGGAGTTCTAATCCCAAACATGGCAAGTGTAAAGATTTGTGTGTTTGTTTGTCTGTGTCGGGATCCATGCTTTTGAGACCATTCACAGTTACTACAACTTCCATTGCCCTACTCTGGCAAGCCTGCTGATGTCATTCACTTTGAAATACAGATTTGGGGAAGAAGTAGCCCAGTAATCTCTGTGGTGCATGCTATAACTGCGTAATGCTGTAGTGTGTTGTACTAGTTAGGAAGGAACTCTAATCCCAGACATGGCAAGTGTAAAGATTTGTGCGTGTGTTTGTCAGTGTAGGGATTAATGCTTTTGAGGCCATTCACAGTCACTACAACTTTCATTGCCCTAATTTGGCAAGCCTGCTGATGTCATTCACTTTGAAATACACCTTTGGGGAAAAACGTGCCCAGTAATCTCCGTGGTGCATACTATAACTGCGTAATGCTGTAGTGTGATGTACTAGTTAGGTAGGACTTCTAATCCCAGACATGGCAACTGTGAGACTTGGTGGGTGTGTGTATTTGTCATATGTATCCTGTATGGAGGTAGCTGTGAGTGTGTAACAACAGGACCCATTGTGGGGCGGGTTTTGCAAATTTCTTATATGGTGGACCTATTATATGTCACAATGTCCACTTCACAAGGATAACAGATGTCAAACAACAGAGAGGCTGAGGTAGACAATCCATAGCCCTATATGTGACATCATGGCTTGGCGAACAATATCAGCAACCCTTGTATTACCCAGAGAGCACTCTCCACCCATGTCTCATACACAAACACACTTGGCTAGGCAATAACCACTATTTTGGTAGTTTCCTGCATATTGCCCACAGATAGTAACCATGGTGTGATTGCAGTGGACTACAGAGTCATGGCCCCCTATCCCATCCCTACAACAGGCAAATCATTGCCTACAGTGCTACTTCACTATGTTCCCCATTGGATGCCTGCAACAACTGTAGAGCCAGCAAATGTAACCCACAAAGGACATACCATGCCTTATACACATGTCCTGTATGGACAGATGCCACTGACACCAGGGAATACCTGATTCATGCTGTCAATGTAGGTGCAAGGTCAACCTGGTGTCCATTGTCAGTTGTCACCACATGAGGCCAGGAATGGCACATCTGATAACAATAATCTGTCTACACAATATTCCCCAGACACCACAGGTACACTTCCACATGTCACAGGACATGCATGTGGGATGTGCGTACATCCCAGACACTGTCCATGTCATGGAATATAGAACACATACATGGCAAGCATTGCACATCACTGGCCACCCACAATAGTAGGCCAGATGATTGGATGGTGAATACAGTACCCACCTGTGTGGGCCAATCCAGACTCTAAACCCATGAGCCACACTGCAGTCCATTGTCATGTGGCCTGATGCCAAGGTATACCCTTTATCTAGCCTTGTACAGCCTTCTGGCACAGTCAACTACTACACACCTGTGAAGCAATGCACCCATACATGTCAGTACTGGCAAACCTGAGTCTGTGTATGTATGGAGTATAATGATTTGGATGATGTTCACACTCACTATACCACCCATTGACCTACTGAAGCATGCCTTCTGATGTCAGATACCTTGACATCAGAAGGCATGCTTCAGTAGGCCAATGGTAGGTGTAGTGAGTGTGAATGGAATTGGCCTACTGAAGCATGCCTTCTGATGTCAGACACCTTGACATACCCTTTGCCCATATATCATCCTGATTACCCATTTGGTGCATGTGATAACTGTATATTACTGTATTGTGGCAGACTAGCTAGTTAGGAAGTCTAATCCTGACCCAGACAACTATGATAATGTGTGTGAGTCCCTGAAAGAGTGTGGCTGTGTCGACCTTGACACCTTTACATGTGGACAGGCACATGTACTTCACCTACCTTTTCCCTCCTTTATTACTCTTGCAGATATCACTCACTATCGAATATACCTTTGGACAACTCCCCAGCATGTGGTGCATGCAATAACTGCATAGACATGTGATAGCAATCCATAGTCAAGCAGGGGTTTGAAACCCCATACTGGTAAGTGTGTGACACAAACATGCTTAGGTTTTACTCTCCCACCCCTTCCCTGTCTTACTTTGTCTCTGTCTGTCTCTCTCACTCCTTCTCTGCTGGATGTGGAGAAGTACACCTGCTTTGCTTAGGCAGCAACTTGTGCTTTATAAGTGATGTTCATGATCAGCTGATGGCCTCTGCACGAATTGCAGTCCCCCACTAACTGATTGCATGTGGAACAGCTGTTTTAACATTCCCATAGCCAATTACATGGAAACACACTCCTATAACTAGGAACATCATCTGGGTGTTGGCCCTTTTCATTCACTGTGAGCAGGACTTCATGTCAGTGTTTAGCAAACAGCATCACAGATGGTAGTGGAATATTCCTCTAACAACATACACTGTGGAGACAGGCCAACAAACAGGATGGGGATGTTCCAGACATGACTACAGAATGTAAGTGTTGCTCTTCTGCATTTGGAGTAATGTTGGTTTAACAGGGTTTGTGTGGATATGGCTGGTCTACATGATTTATTACCTGTCATGACAGTGTTATGTGTTTGAGGAAACTCCCACCTATAGGGTTATCTGCAGACTGGCCAGTGTTAGAACTGCAGAAGCATAGTCTGAGGATTGCAGTCAGTACATGGTGACAGCCATGAGAGTTACTGACTTCAAATCTCTCAAAGGACATATGTCACAACAAACCCTGTTACAAAATGTAAGAGGGTATCACAGCAACATGCCAATATTGGCCCAGTGTTTGTGCCTCCAGCCACAAGTCTGTCAACCTTTGTTGATATGTCAGGGAGTAAGAGGTGCATATGTTCTGTACACCATTATTTATTGACATCATACCTGATAACAAGACAGTCAGATATCGGACTGCTAGACATGTTATGTATATTAGGGGGTATATTTGAGGATATAACCTGGGCATTCTGTGGTTTTGTGTACAGTAGTGGGATCTGAGTACTTATGGTGATTGTCGAAAGTATGTGTATTGCAAATACATAGCTTGGCCTGTGTACAGACTGTGGTAGATGTCATTGTTCTTGGTCCTGTTCTATCTGATGTTACATTCTGCTCCAGTGTTTGATACCCTATCGGCTCACATGTTTGTAGGGCCAAACACACGTGTCCCATACCACAGACAGGCATTGGACCACACTGTGTCATGGCCCAGTATATGTAGGTTTAGTGTGTGAGTGGCACATATGAGGAAGGTGTTGATCAGACAGTCCATATAGTGTAATATTAAGCTTGCGTACCATCTGTGGCTGTGTTCACATTGGTTGTGGGTATGCACTTTCATAAAGGTGTTACTCTCTGCTGCAACATGCCTGTAGAGCCTGCTATATTTGCAGGTGCATGTGTATTTCCCCATAAGAAATGTAGGCCAGTGTTGTGGCAGTCTGCCTGTAGTTTGGACAGTGCTTTGTTACATGGCTAGCAGCCTAGTGGAATTACCCAGTGTGATGTTATATCCAGGTATTTGTCAGATGCACTGTTGCCAGGCCACCATAACTGTTGTGCAT
>NC_056728.1:1853766698-1853779198 GCF_019279795.1 Protopterus annectens
CATCATGTAGTAATGGCATACCTATCGGTGTCAGACATCGATCTGTCAACACATTCATCCTACTGCATAGCTATTTGGTGAGATGATGTCTGTCAGTCCCTGTACAGATGTGCAGATGTCAGGTATTCATCTTGGATATGTACAGGCAATTTATGCTTGACTGACACTGACATGTCTGCCCAGCTGTGTCATAAATGGCACAGATAGGATTCAATAAACTGTACGCGCCACATGCCATGGATACCTCCACTACACTACTGCAGTCAACAGAACATGCTTGGGTGCAGGTCTCCAAGACAGACACTAACCATGTTATTTAATACATGTTGCATACATGTCAACTGGACCACCTCACTGGCCCTCTACAGGAGGCACCCAGAGGATTGGCTGATGCATATCACTCTCACCCTGAGGGTCACCATAGTGATGTCTGCAGATAGATGGCCTGCTGGTACATGGCAGGTGGCATGATAGCACTGTATACACATCCCCTACACTTCCCATCTCTCCATGGACAATAGCCAGGTACACACCTATGAACACCTGCAACGATGCACCCCAGCACTGACAAATGTGTATGTGTGCACTACTGTGAATATCAGTGTCTGTGTGTTAGTAGACCTGTAGTTGGGAATACCCCGAGGCCCTTCACACCCACCGCACCACCCATTGCCATAGTTAGATGTGGCTTCTGCTGTACTGGACATTACATGTACCTTGTTATGCTCCTCTCCCTAAGGGATACCTGGGCCTTGCAGTACCAGCACAACACTGTTGTTCAAATGGGATGATAGACATGGGATACCCACTGAGTTCTGGCAATTGTATGTGTGCATGTGTGCATATATGTAGGGTACAGCATTCCAAGGCCACATACTCCTATTACAGTATGCATTGACACAAAGTAATAGGGATAGTAATGTTGCTGCCCATAGGAGAGGCATGACAATGCATCAACCTTCTATGCCTGTACCATGTGCATTAGATGCATATCCCTGTAGTAGCACTCTTGGGATGGACAAGGGGTTGTATTGCAGTCTTGGTCAATGTGTGATGGTGGGTATGTCAGAGTGTCATCATGGGTTCCAGTGCGTACAATATCCACAGTTGGGTGTGGGTGCTGGGTATACTGTCATTACACCATATTACCCCCGGTACATGTCCCATGTACCACTGTATGGTGAACACTGTCACCATCAACCATACAGGTAACTGATAACACTATCCAGCCTAGCTATGCATGTGTTGTGTGCATCCAACTGTAACACATTGGAAACACTGACAAGGTAGTTAGCACTGATATGCCCAGGTCTCTCAGATGTGTGTCTGACTACGTGTTTGTCAATATGTATATGATGGTATGTCACACTATGTATTGTCTATATACAACCATTACATCTCCCATTACCATACTGTACATGCCTGTGGATGTTCTGCATGTAACATGTAACCTGGAACACACCTCATCCTAAAAGCTGTGTGGTGTGTGCAATTAAAGCCACACACATCAGTAGCACTACATACCGAGGTAGGGTTCTAGTCCCAGTGTTGCCAAGTAAGAGTGTACGTGTATGTGAAGGGATCTTCTTCAGGTTCCTGAATATACATGTCTCAGGAGGTCATCTGTCCAAGAATTGTGGCATATGCTAACATGTCACAGGTATCATCCTGTAGACATACATTCCATCACAACTACTGTTAGCTGTGTAAATGGCCTCTTTCCCACTGTTTAGGTGTGAAGCGAAACTGGGGTTGGTTTACCTAGTTGGGTGTGGCTGTTGTGGACACAGCCAACATCATTGCTGTTACAGTTGAGTCTATCCACCCATGTAGCTGGCTGTAATACTGTACAGTTCATGTTAACAGGTTATGGATTTGTCTATCACACTATCTGTGGTTCTACAGAACCTCTCAACCTCCAAAGGGTAGGGGTGTGCCACCCACACCAGCACACACATGTTTACCATGTTGAGGATTGCATTACATTGGGGAAGGAGACATATATCCTGCCGGTACCATCGTCAATGACCTCCAACTAGCAGACTGCTTATTCCAAAATGTGTTGTTCTGCATAGTGTGGCTTGGTGGAATTACATAGGCTACGATGGGTTCCTTGCACAGGTATATACATCCATGTGTACAGTATTCTCTGTGTAGTGCATTGACACCTATGCCTCTGTGTGTGTTATACACAAACATGTGGTGTGCACAACCCAGTACAACTACTATTGTACACTGTAGAAGGGCTGCACCATGCACTCACCTGTATACACCATCACCAGACCTATTGGCCATGTGGCACAGGCAGTAACTGTTATACAGACCTGTGACATATGTTCAACTGTACCCAGGATATGGCACAGCCATGGTGTCACCATAGTGCCATACCTCTTGTGAGATATGACAGAAGACCATCCTCTTATTGACACATGGACACCTACAACACAAATGGACTATATTATGGAGACCACACTCAATCAGTGTTACTAACAGCTATAATGCATCATGGCTAGACAGCTACACTACCTGATATGTAAGCATTAAACATTACTGCTGACAACATGTTACACAGCAGTATATTGGTACACTGTAGTACAGTCACCGTGTGCATCAGAACCATATTAGCCTGTCCCTGCATCAATGTTATGGATGACAGGGATGTGGCACAGGTATCATCATAAGCACAGGGTGTGTTGTTGGTTTACCAGAGACCTAGGGTGGACCATATGTTTGACACATTGTTTGTGAGTGAGGGGTTTACATTACTGATATGGCAGTGGTGATGTGGTGTGTGTAGGTGTGGGGTTTCCCTAGGTGTGTTTGCATTGTGTGTGGGTATGCATGCACACAGTTCTGCCATGTAGCTGCCCTATACAGGTGTTTGTTGGACAGTTGCAGACCATACCTGGCAGGGTGCGCAGTTCACCACCTCCAGCCATGGACACGAGAACTGTGCCTGCCAGGGGTTCCATGGGCATGGCCAGGTACAAGCCTCAATATGCTCCTCTCCCCTGATGATGACATATGTCAGCTGGAATCAGGTCCCTCCTGGGACTGGCCAGGTCCAGGTGCATGTGGCTTGCTGTGGTGTGGTGTGGACAGCACCCCCTGCAGTGCTGGTGCTGGTACTGCCACTACAGGAGGGGCTTTTTGACCTTGTACTTCCATGTTGGCCTCCAGATGTTGGTGTTGCTGGCCTATGTCTGTTGCACCACTCCCACCACATGTACTAGCACAGACAATCCACAGTCGAGGATGCCCACCATCTCACCCTGTCTATCCATGACCTCTGTATAATAACAGAGGGCACCTGCAAGATCATGAATGTTGTCACAGCTGAAAAAGCAGCCCTCTGCAGTCTCAGACACTGTCTGGTGTACCGTTCCATATGTGCCTGCACCTCCTTGAAAGCTTGAAAAATGCATCTAGTGGTACCAGGTGTGGCACTTCTGCCAGGGGCACGATGACCAGAGACCCTCCCACGAGCACCCCTGTAGATCTGCCTATGTGGTACCCTGCCAAACATCTGGCTATGGCTGCTGTGTCCAGACACAGCAGACATAGATACCACACTGTCCTGTGCACTGCCACCAACTGCCAACTGTCCCTCTGCTATGGCCACTGATGATGGGGTATCTATAGGCACTGTGACTGTGTGCGGGGATGGGGTGGATAACAGGTGATGTCAAACGATGGCACAGTTTCAGCTTCTGACAACCCTGCCTGTGCCTCAATACACCTATCATCATTTGCAGTGTCTGTGTGGACACCATCAGATTGCATGCAGGAGGGACCCTGACCCACCTGGCCACGTGTAAGAGGAAAACAAGAAACACACTTTAAGACCTGTACATCATTGCTTAACAGTACACACAAACACACACACACACACACACACACACACACACACACACACACACACACACACACACACATATATATATATATATATATATATATATATATATATATATATATATATATATACACACGCACACACACACACACACACACACACACCCTGACATTCCACCATAATACCTACCTGTCCCTGAGTTTACAGACTGTCCCAAGTTTATTCTCTTAAGTTCTCCATCCTGCATCACACTTGGAAACTTACACTCATTATTAGCAATCATTAATGTATCATTCTTCTAACTGCCTAGACAAGTGACCACAAAACATGACCTGTTACTCCATTATCTCTTGAGTCGGTTTTACAAGGACTCACTGCTGTCATCCAGTGTTCACCCTGGGTTTGTCCAGACATCGTGAGCATGGCCCCCATATGTTAGAGGCTACTACAGTCACTCAATAATATCATGCACTGGAGTGTCATATATAACTATTGCTCAGTAGATGCAAGATCTGTTGCTCTAGTAACTTATTATGTGGACAACAGTAATATTTAGATACACTCACTGGTGTTGTCTAGTAATTCCCCAATGCATCTGTAGTGCTGCATACGTGGATATTCTTTCACCTTTCTGCTGATTGCAGTTTAACAATATACCTGGTGTCTAGTTTCCCTCCCAATGCATGTTCCATGCTACAGACCTTATTATACTATCAGCTGCCCTGAGATTACATATCAGACAAGTATTCCTGGTGTCTCATGTGTCAGTTCATGTCCATGTACTGCACAATTCCAAAGGGAAGTCGAGATGTATTAACAACCCCACATTCACACGTGTACATACATGGACACACACACAAACACACACACACATGCAAACACACATCCTACATGCAACAACTCCCCCTTCACTCTACCAGATTGCACTTACAGACAAAATAACCCCCGTCCCCACCCTCCCACATGCACACACTTACAGGTGAGGTTGCTCAAAGATATTACACACAGATCTCCACTTACCCATCTGTCAACATGCATAACATATAGTACTCAACAGCATGCAGTGCAGCTATAGTCAATCCATGCAAGCAACAGTATATATGTGTGTGGTGCATGGGCTGTGTTATTAGGTTATGCCCCTTCCCCTGGAAACACTGCACCCATGTACACAGTGTTGCTGTGCACCTGTTCAGCACCCTGCTATGTACTGTGCACCATACCTCACAGGTGTACACACCATTGCTGAATGTGTATTACTGTGTCAGTTATGTCTGCTCTGCTGCTGCTCACAGCCCCAATGTGTTTGTCCGACACATACGTGGGATGATATGTGGACAGATGGCATTTGTGAATGCCTGCTGTCTGATTTACAGATGTCATCATCAGCGGTGCATGCATGACTAATATGTTACAATTACACTGACAACTGTCAAACCTTACCATGGCTATGAGGAGTGTAACACACCCTTATTGATATGATGCTCTCTTCCTTGATATGCCATGGGACCACATTACTGCACATGTTAACATTACATGAGCCTGATATGTGACATATGTCCTGTACAATCAAATGCAGTGTCAAACAAATGTGTTAGTCGTGCTGATGCTGTTTGAGATGCATACACTTTGTGGTTGCATATGTGAGCACACCCTTATCATGACGGTGTGTTGCACCCACTGTTATGTGTACTACAGCAGTCACTATTCCTGGCAAGAGTATACTAGCATGGGCCATCTGCATTTGCCAGTATATGGTCAGTCTGCCCTACATATGTCCCTCAACTCTGCATGATTGCAAGGTCAACTCATGTGCACATCTCCTGGAGTTCACACACTGCCATCACTATTGTTGTGGAGACAGGGTTATGTCTGCCACAGTTCCTGACCCTGACTGTGTGCAGATACAACCATTCGTAGCATCCTTTGGTTCCCTGCTGCAGAGCACTGTTGTGCCATGATGACATCCCTCCCCATTTTCAGCCTTTTTGCAGATGCTTGGCAACTATGGCCTGCACATGTGTGTCAGTTTGCAGAGTCCCAAACACTGAACACCATGTCTAACAACCTAGTCCCAGCTAATGAATGGCAAACAAACAGGTGTATACTGGCACTGGCATGGTACAGATGGGGATGGTGGGCCTGTGGTGGGGTGAGGTGTTGGCTGTGCAGCACATGTATCATACATGATACTGTCTGTAGGTTTCCAATGTGGTCTTGGTACACCAGTACACATTGCAATACACGCCTTTTGGGGACCTCTTCAGTTATTCATACACTACCTGTAGAGAGGCCTGGCTGATGTTTCCTGTGGTACAACTGTCACATCTGATTACCTTAACCCATGGGCCCCACATCTGCAGAGTTCAGGCAATTGCTGACATGGGTACTGCACAGCCAGTACTTGCTAGACATTCCTGCAACCCCCTCAGTATTGTGGCATGTTACTAGGCAGCCTGCATGTACAGTTTGCTACATGTGAGATCATCTGTCTTGGATGGCCATCTGTTTATGTCCTACATTATTCCTGTACAATACATCCTCACCACATACATGACTGTCTGCACTATTTGTCATGGTATATGCAATGGTGAGATATGGCTACATGTCCAACTCCTGGGTGCTACCTGTTGGGTATGAGGCCCATGCCATGGCATGTAAGATGTGTGCAAGCCACGGCTGCCTCTGTTGCAGGTAAGTGTGCACATTTGATGGCCAAACATCTTGGACAGCAGACCAATTCTTGGTGTGACATTGGGGACGTGTATTTGCTGGAAGGTGCATTTTCATGACAAATGCATGCAGTCAGTACCTTAACAGCTGCTTCCACTATATTTTATCTGGGGTGTGCTCACACATATGCTTCCAGGGTTTGTGAAGGCATGCATTCCCCATATTTGCTGTCCTAACATATGATTCCATATTGCACACTCATTGCTCATGTTAGGACAACATTGCAGGTTGTAAGGATTGTGAACTGCAGTATTATGATATGCCATAATGTAGGTCTGTAACAGTTGCCATTGTAATACTGGTATGTACATTGTTGTAGCACTGTATAAGGGTGATGTTTCACACATATCCCTACTGTAGGCCATTTGTCCCACCATTATGTTCATCTCTGTGCACACATTTTGCAATGACAGTTAGTCAGTTATATTGCAGGAGTCTGACATACCCTTCAGATGCACCATCATGGTGACCACTGTGATGCAGTGCAGTTAACAGTAACAATACGTGAACATGTACAGCATGCATTATGGATAGGTGTGTTAAATGTGTGCATGGAATTTACCATAGCCATAACATGACTGGTGTATTGACAAAATTGAGCAAACACCATACTCACCAGCTACAGGCTGCTGCCTTGGAGGTATACCAGAGGGACATACATAAGTGTGTGAGAGATGTGATGTCAGTAGCCACAGCTGTGGTATGGGTACAGGGTGGGTGCAGAATTACAGTACATCAACAGTGCAAGCCCAAAATACTACAGCTTATGCACATCTGTTTATTACTACTACGCAGCAACAGACTATATCTCATCTCACATATGCATGCTCTAACTGTACAGATGCAGATGGATGCACAACAGTGGTCTACTGATGTGCCCTGTGGTCTTACCTGCATGCTCCTCCACCATTGTGTGGGTAGCACCCACCTCCACTATACTCTCCAACAGGTGTTGTGTGTGAGGGTGGGCAGGTGTCTTGAGACTGGCAAGGAGCTCCTCAACATGTGTCGGGGGGGTGGATGGCATGACCCCCCCCCTTTGTGAGCTGATCAACCCTGACTGCAGCAGCACACCAATGGGCATTGAGAAGTAGGTCGGTGCAATGATGCCGGACGTGCTCATAACTGCGGTTATGCAGGCCGACATCATTTACCCTGTGGATAAGATCATTCCACAGGGGGGTCCACTCCTGCTGCTCATGGGCTGTTCGGCCAAACAACACCTGGTAGTGCTGCACCAGGTCTGTGATGATGACCTCGTTCTCGTCCTCTGTATAAACAGGAAGCCTCTCATAGGACATCTTTCCTGAAAGACATAAAGAAGGAAACAGGTCTGAGGAACTCATACAGTAAGGTTGTCATAGTTCTTAATACACATCTCTGTCCCCCCCACCATATCTGCAACAACAATCTGATCACACAACTCAATAGGTATGTCTAAGAATACCTACCACCGCGACATATATCGTATTGTTCCACACTTTGTGCTATGTGTTTGTAGCCATGTTCCCTGTGGGGACACTATCATTGCTTGCCTTTTACGGACAATGTCACCTGCATTTCATTGTAAGGGCCACTATGATTCCATATATGCACGTCGACTGTTTGCTATGTGATTGCTGCATAGCTGTTGTTTTGTGTTATTGGGAATATCTATGCATGCTGTTGGACATGATCCGGGAATGTGTAGACTATTACTACCCACATATGTTCTATAACAGTGACACAATACTGAGAATACTGGAAAATATGAAGGTCTCTCCAAACACCATTATATTGGGTGACTTCAACTACCCAAACATAGACTGGGAGCATTACTCTAGCTCCAACACCCTAGCCCAAAGGTTCCTAGAATTTATAAACTCAAATGCTATGGAACAACTTGTTACCACTCCCACAAGAGGGGAAAACATACTGGACCTGATCATCACCAACATGGGGACACTATGCTCCAGACCAGAAGTGTATCCCTCACTGGTAAGATCAGACCATAAACTAATCTCACTGGATATTCACATCCCGACCCCACCCCCTGCCCAGAAAACCACAGTGAAAACTTCTAAAGCAATTTCACACGCCTCAAAACCGAGGCGAAATCCTTCAAAGCCCCGGCCTGTGGAAAATACGGCCCAGACCGCAGAATCCTTTATAAACGATTCTATGAACACCTTCAGGAATGCATGGATCATGCAATCCCAAATAAAACCAAGACCCAATCCCCAAAGGCAGACGTCCTGTCTGGTGGACCCCAGCCATAAACAAACTATACAATAGAAGGAGGAAGCTACTACATGATAGAGCAAAATCCCAAAAGGGAAGGCATCTCTGATCAGTATTAGCAAAAACTACGGGCACTCATAAAATCGCCTAAGGCCAGCTTCGAGAGAAAAATTGCACAGGACACCAAGGATAATCACAAGGCTTTTAGTTATGTTAGGAACCTGGTTGGGAATTCCCAGATATGCTCAGAATTAGTCCAAATGAAAAAATACACGAACCCACAGAGATTGGCAGCATCCTAGCTGACAGGTTCAGCGCAAACTTCTCCCCCTCTCCCCACCAAAAGGGCAAATATCTATCCCAACAGAGTGCTGCCCCCCTGACATCTCAGATGCTCAGGTAAGAGCCGCCTCCAAAGCAAAAACACAGCATCAATGGGACCAGATGGTGTCCCGGCTGCGCCCTACATGAACTCCAAGAAGAGCTAAACCCAAACATAAAACTACTGTTCAATCTTAGCCATACTACAGGATATGTACCCAAAGAGTGGCGTACAGCAACAGTGGTCCCTCTCCACAAAGGTGGTGCCTCAACGGATCCTGGAAACTATCGCCCCATAAGCCTGACTAGCTTGGTCTGCAAAGCTATGGAAAGGATCATCATGGACCTCATAAATAAAGATATTGGAGACCTACAGACACTGGATCCTACCCAGTTTGGCTTTGTTAAGGGCAGATCCTGCCTCTTAAACCTGGTCGATTTCTTTGAAACAGTCACCAAGGCCATTGACGAGGGGAAGGTTGTCCACACAGCCTACCTGGACCTCGCAAAGCCTTCGATACAATACCCCACTCGGGCATTATAGATAAGCTCATCAGCTTAAATATAAACCCCTATGTCACTAGATGGGTTGCAAACTGGCTCAAGGACAGAACCCACATGGTTAGAATTGCTGGAGCCATGTCAGACTCCAAACCAGTTACAAGTGGCGTCCCACAAGGCTCAGTCCTGGGACCTCTCTTGTTCGGTATATATTTCTCGTCGGTACAGGCCAACACGGAAGGACTGTGGCTGACCAAGTTCGCAGATGACTGCAAACTGGGCCATAATCAACTCTCCAGCCGACACAAGCATCCTCCAAAAGGGCCTCATAGAAACAGACAACTGGTGCCAGAGCCATGGCCTCAAGCTAAATGCCAAAAGTGTATAGTCATCCCTTTGGCAAAACAAAGTGCTCACAAATTACCACATAGGTGGTAATCCATTAAGTACAGAAGAAGTCATTAGGGACCTGGGGACCCAAGTTGATAGCAATCTCTCATTTGACAACCACATGGCCAAAGTGGTTAGAAAAACATTTTATATAGCCCACCTAATCATGAAGGGATTCACATCTAGATCAGGGGAGGTCATCGTACCTCTTTACTCATCCCTCATCAGGCCCATAATTGAGTACAATGCCCTTTGGGATGTACCTTACCAGACACCTGCAGCAACTGGAAAGACCCCAAAAGTACCTCACCAAGAGGATCAAAGGGCTCAAACAGATGCCATATGCTGCCCGGTTAAAGAAACTCCAGCTCTACTCAGTGGCATACCGCCTGCTCAGAGGCGATCTGTGCCTGACTTATAAAGCCATGTCCAACCCGGAATTAATGGACATGCTGCACCTCAGAAAATCCAATTCCCATCGAGCTACGCGCTCGAGAGACTTGAACCTCAGCACTGAAATAAATAGGACATGCTGGAGGGACAGATTCATAACCCAGAGGCTCCCTTCACTCTGGAATAAAATCCCAGTCCAGGTTAGGCAGAGTCCCACATTGACTCTCTTCAAGAAGAATCTTGATGAGTGGATGGGAGATTGTAGGTTTACCCCGGCTATCACTTCTGTGTCACTGTTAGACAGAGGCACAGTATACTAACCTCAAAAAAAGGCATAGCAAAATTAATTTAAAATGGGTGGCGAAAGCCAAACACACTCTGGCTAGGCTTATAAATGCCCTAGGGCAGATAGCCCAGTATGAACCTATGAACCTATGAACCTAATACCATGTTTAGGAAACAGTTGCCAGCAGAACCACCTCTCCCACCTCAAATGGCCATGTTACCAGGCCACGTCACATGTGGGACCCACCCTGGGGCCTTCTCATCTACTGGTACTGCACTACCTTCAAGTGGAACCACCTCAGGGGATGGTGTCTCCCCCAGGAGCAAACACAGACATGATCTTGTCACCCGAAGAGGACAGGTCCAGGGTCTGGTGCAAAGGGAGCTCCACAGAGACTTAGGGGATGTGCTACAGTACCTTGAGGGCCTCAGTACACACTCACAGGGTCCACATGCTCCTCCTGCTCAGCCTCCAGCCCAGGCACCTTTAGGGCTGTGAAGCTGATGTTGTGACTGGCCATGGGTGGGGGCCTTGTTCCCATTGTTTCCATATGAGGGCTTATGGGGCTTCCACATCACAGACGACACTCCCCATCCAGGGTGTTTACCCACCACATGTGTCATATACCACCCCAGTAGACTGTTTTCTCTATCTTCCAGCCCAACCCACCCCCACAAATATACTTGCCATCCTTCTCCAAATTCCCAATCCCACTTGCACAAACAAGGGCAATGTGTTCCCAGCATGGGGTTCACACGTGACATAATCATCCATGTTGCACACACTTACTGCTGTATATATATATGTGTGTGTGTACTGATATCTGTGATGTTCCCTCATACATAGCATGCAGCACTGTGTTGCAAAACTAGGGGACATGCATCTATATACATATGTGTGTGTGTGTGTGTGTTTGTGTATATATATATATATATATATATATATATATATATATATATATAGACATATATATATATATATATATATATATATGTGTGTGTGTGTGTGTGTAGATATATATTATGTGTTGTATATAACTATATATTTATATATATATATATATATATATATATATATATATATATATACATATAGCTGTATATTTGTAGACATACATGTATGTATATGTGTGTATATATATATATATATATATATATATATATATATATATATATATATATATATATATATATATAGTGCATTCAGACATCAGGTCCACACTCTCTAACTCTTCTTCCTGCACAGCTGCACTGTTCTGCCTTGCTACAACACAGACAGGTGCCACATGTGGACATAGCCTAACATTAGGAGGGTATATATAGGGACAGATTGCAGGTGAGCCTAGTACACACCTATGGCATTTCTGCATGCTACATTACACATTAACTTGACTGTCCTGCAAGTGGTGGGCTCTCGAACCCATGTGTCCATCATAATGGCATTACTTCCACCACCAGCTATTGGCCACACTAATATACATGTTTTGCATTACACAACACACACTATGATGACTTCCATCTTGTCAGTCAGTGCTGAACTGCACAGTTGATGGGTATGGCCCACTACCCACAGGTACAGACACTATTGTCCATAGCAGCTGTTCAGGTGGACATAATTACAGCAACACCTGATTTCACATATAAATCATTCCACATCATCTTTCCCATTATTGTGTACCAAGTACTACATTCAATTACATGCATATATATACTTCTCATACCTGTTGTGAAAATGATGACTGTTCTGATTAGTTTGCTGGATGGATGTTTATTTATTTATTTATTTATTTTTGGCTTTGGCTTT
>NC_056728.1:1853784198-1853879198 GCF_019279795.1 Protopterus annectens
AAATAAAAAGTAATCTGTTGTATAAGGAGACACTTTTTATTTTAAAATATAATACAATGGAGCCATTAGGCCTAAATAAAGAATGTAATTGGAGGTTAGTAATTAGGTAATTAAGGGTTAATTGAAGAGGATAGTGTATATAATAAAGAGGGTTTTTAATGTTTTACTCTTTGAAGGCTGTGTGTTAAGCCGAAGCGCTAAGTCTTGTGAATAAATTGGTGTTTTGTTAGTAAGTTTCTGTGACCGTTTGGTTGTTTTCATTTATTTTTTTTAAATGGTTGTTTTTATATGTATGTCATTATTTGCTGCCTAAACGCCTGGGATCATCCCACTGATTTGCCTGGTGGCAGGGTAACCGGCAGCGGATATGGGCCAATTAACTGGACATTCTGGACATATCTGTAAAGCTGTGGGGTATGATTCTGCATACAGCTTACTTCCACTTCCAGGATTCGAACCATGGCTGTGTGTGTGCTAAAAATACAACAGTTCACATCTCAGTTGAGTGTGTTGTTTGGATTATGTTGTCTATCTTTTCACTGTTTTCTGTCTAAGTCTCTCTCAGTTGTACAATATGACCTCTTGTGATTACAGCAGTCATATACAGACAGTCCTACACATTTTATTTATGTAGCACAGTGTGGGTAACAGTGCTTAATACAACAGTACTATTAAGAGATTGCAACACTACATTACCATATGATACCAGAGCAAACACAGGCAGTCCAGCAGTTAGACCTTTATTGTCAGGCTGTTAACATTTTACTTACATACAACCTATATGAGACTCTTCCTGCCATACTGTCTGGCGTATTCAGTACATGCCTTAAACAATACAGGTTTTATACTGGCAATTAACTTTCTACTACTTTTAGATTTATTTCTTATGACAGTACATGCAAGAGTATTACTAATCTGCCTCGCAACGCAACCTCTGTAATCTACAGGCATGGGCTTCTCGGTTCACAGTCCACTCGTCTGCCACTGTCAAAGACATAAGAGGAATATTTAGCCATACCTATCCATAATATACATGAGCTGGCAGTTATTAAACAGGTAGTAGACTGATACTTACACACGGCTGGGACATCCCCTGTCTGCCTTGCCTGTTGGATCCACTGATCCAAGATCTCCCTCTTTCTCCGCTTCAGGTCGGCATAGTGATGCCTGACCTGCTCACCAGTTCAAGGTATGCCAGTGGCACTGGTGAGGTCATGGGCACGACGGTCCTAGACTTCCTCTTTATATTGGGAACCCTGGTATTGGCCCTGCAGCAGTCTCTGGTCATGGTCTTTAACAAGGAGCCCTGCCATGACTTTGGACTCCTGGATGCCCCAGCGCTGTGCCCGAAAGTGCACTCCTTCTCCCACACCAGTCATAGTGCCTACAGGAGGAAGCTGCAACCAGTTATGATATGTATTCCCGCCTGTTGGGTTTAAATAGGGCCGATTTCTCGCACTTTGCCATGTCTGGGTGGTTTTGAAAATGCTAAGCTATGGGCAAACCTGCTTAACTAAGGTTGGCATTGCTTAAAGGAGTATACCATTGGGCAAACTGATTTAGCTGGCCTACACATTGCTTACACCTAGTAAGCAGGGCTGTGCAATGCTTAGCATTGCTTAATTTTTAATTTGCATACTATTTGGTGTATGGCATTGATTTATTAGTTATTACATGTTATATATGTGTTTGGTATCCATGATTCATGTGTCTGTACACTGTATGGGGTCCTTGTGTTTATTAGGGGATTTCAACATTATATTACAATGACAACTCACATCTGCACTTAATGCAGTACTCCAGTTCACATATTTATGTTATGAAATAGGTTATACAACATACAACTGTATATAGATGCCTTTCACATGTTAAGTTTAATATTCCTATAGTGAGGATCTGTTTTTTGATACCTCAGTCTTATGCACTGCTGTAATGGCTTACTGGTTAACTATTGTCATTATAGTGTACAGGGTCCTGGGTTAAAGACCTGCAAGGGCTGTTTATTTTGTTGCTGGGTAGAACAGCAGCTGTTGCATACAGAGTGAGTAAGGCACTTTTAAGCAATTGTAAGTGGGTTTGTGTGGGTTTGCGTGACGGTAAGCAATGCTAACTTTCGGTTAAATATGCTTACAGAGAGTTAGCTGCAATATTACTTAACCTATGTGTGCATTGCTTACCCCCCCCCCATGCAAACGGGCTTAAACCCGCTTACTACTGCTTAAATATGCTTAGTCCCACTTACTACTGCTTAATAGTGTTTACTCCCACTTACTCCCACACTAATTAGACAGAAATGTAAAATGGTTCTTGGGAAGGTGGTGGATTTGGACACTCTATGGATTTATCATTCATTACACATTATAACTTCAATATTGTATCCCTGATTCATGTGTACATATTCTGTATGGGGCACTTGTGTTTATCTGTGGATTTTACAACATTATTACAATGACACCTCACATCTGCATTTAATGCAGTACTCCAGTTCACAAATATGTGTTATTTAGTAGGTTATGCAACAAAAAATATTGTTCATAAAGTGATTTGACATAGAAAATAGAATGTACTGGAGTGAGACTCGAACCAGCAATGACCGATCATAAGGCGAATGCTCTGACCACTACACTATTGCAGTACTGCTTCATTTGCATATATCTTGATATTTATCTTCTTGTGCCATTTACGCTACAGTATATGTAGCTAAGCAATGGACAAACCCGCACACCTATGGTTAAATTTTATCTGTTGGATAAAAATAATAACTTGTTTATATTATTATATTTTAAATATTGCTCTTATAAACTTGGGCGGGGTCTTGCTGGGGGTATTTAACCCCCTATGAGCAGTCTCGCTCATTGTACTAGCTAAAGTGCAGTTCTTGACTGCAGGGCCATGTATATTGTGAGAGCTCTGCTCTCAGACATGCCCCCTGCACTCGACCATGCTCCATGTCCATTTAGGAGCTCAGGCAGCACATCTTTATTAATATGCATGGCATGCTGCCGTGCTGCTCCTAAACAGTTGCTTCCATGCAGGACTAAGCTATTCCTGCAGTCCTGTCTCCAGTCACACACATTTACTACCAATATATTTTAAAGTGCTATGTCACTATTCCCAACATCATTCTTGTTTTGCTGTTATAATGCCTCCTTCTTTGGTTTTACAATAATTGTTTCATGGTTTGTGATAATTTCCCTTTTTCTGTTATTTGTTACTCTGCAATGCTCCATATCTGTGTAATTCTCTGTGGAATGCCCTTTGACCACTGATGCCATTTAAGGGATTCCACTAAGGCAACATTTCATTCTGTTAATAGCAATTCTGAGGATTGGGGTGCTTTTTGTAATGATACCAGTGATGTCCAAGTTGTAGTTTTAACTTCTGAAGTGGAGTTCTAAATCTTTAGAAGGATGACCCTTATTTGAATTCAGTAGGAAGTTCAGATGCAGTGATATTGAACTGACTGTGTAGCCTTCTCCATAAGGTAGTGAAAGGCATTTAATAAATCAGGAATAGTACGGATTCTGCTAGGATATAATGCATTTATTTTACTTGATTCTGAATGAAATGTGTGTTTTTAAAATGAATGCATTGCTTTCCTTTTGTGGCCATACTTTATGTTACCAATGTTTGTTCAATGTGATGCACTGTTGCTTTTGTTAATGTTTTGAATGGCAGCATTATAGGTGCTGATGAAGCATTTTTGTTTGGTATGCAGGATATGCAGAGGAGAAAGTTAGTGAACTATATGGATCTGTTTGAAAATTAACTATGAATATGAAATTAGAAATGAGTAATGTAATGATCCTCACAGAAGCTGTGTTGTACACATTGTTACACCCATACATATAGATGGACATGTATACACACACACACACACACACACACACACACACACACACACACACACACACACACACACACACACACACACACACACACACACACACACACACATACAGACATACATACATACACTTTTTTCATTTCTGAATAAAATGTAGACTGAAACTTTTGGATAGCTATGAGGGAACAAAGGCTTTTTCCTGAAACTATGTGGAGGGTGATACAGAGACGATGGGATGATGATAATGTTATGGGCAGATTACAGAGATAGATTGTGATGTTTACATGGGACTCACTTATGAATTATGCAACAGTGTTGTGTTATTATAAAATGACAGCTCATTGCCATTCAAAAACGTGCACACTGATTTGACAATCCAACGAGGGTGCCATTGTATATCGAGCATATACTAATAGAAAAAAGTCTGGTCACTCAAGCATCATTGAGCTGCCAGATTTTTCTATTGGCATATGCTACAGTGCACAGAACAGAGTACATGAAAAATCAGGTATATTGCGCAAAATAAAAGAAAAAGAAATGTAGCTGATTTTCCTTGCATTTTTGCACTGTCTCTCCTTAAATATCGGCAGACCCTTGTACAGTTCCAAGTCCAGATTTTCACAGATTGTTCATTTTTTGCCTCATAGTTCTGGCCTTTTCCTGTTAAAAAAAGTTTTCTGGCAAGCCACCAGGGAGGGAACTTATTAAATAATGGCAAACAATTGTAGTATATGCTTCATATCCCTCTTCTTGGACGTTTGTCTCCCACCCTCCAAATTATGTTTGTTTTGTCCAGATTTCTTGCATTAAAAAAAAAAAAAAAGAAATGGAGATTTTATTTTTTCCATTGTTTCCCTTGACCAGCATTATTGTACTGTGTAAGCAGGAGAATGAACATTCAATACACAACACGTATATAGTATATCAGGAAAACATGAAGGAACACTTCAGCACCCTTATATCCTTATACAAAGACATTATTTAATAAAGTTAAGCAATTTCTTTCTTAAATAATGTCATTGTATAATAGCAATAATACATGAGTGGGTGTAGGTTTATCAGGATTTACCCATAGTTGTCTATGTTTAATCACTCGGGCTTTGCCCTAGTGATCAAACCATTCCAATCATGAGTAAATCCTGATATACCCATACCCACTTGTGGGTTATTGCTAAAGAGTAAAACGAAAAAATGCAGACATGGACATTCTGTAATATTCTGGACAGTTGAAGGGTTTGCATAGCATAGCTAACATCATATCTTGGCTTAGGCACCTGAAAACAATATAAAAATGTGAAACTATTATTACAGAAACAAACACACACTGTTAGTGTCATTTTTAAAGAAAATTGCAACAAGCATAAGGCTACCAGCAGTACAGGATACAGATGCAACCTGTTGCACTATTGAAAAAACTTAACTGTAAATCTATGAGAAGTAGTGACATGCAAAACAGTAAAGCACTCAGTTCAATACCAATTAGATTGCAGAACTAAACAAATGCATTTACATTGTTTTTATCACAGCTGAAAACTAGGAGTACATAGAAGCATGTCTCTGAGAAAAGCCTACTAAACTTCAATATTTTGATCCTACTCTAGTATTGTGTTACCTAGCATGACATTATGCTGAGGGGTGGAGTATGACAGAAAAATTGGTTTCAGAATACCACTGAAAGCTCTCTTGACTGTTTCAGCTATGAAATAAGCAATTCCACCAAAAAAAAAACATTTATCACTATGGTAAGTAATAGTTCTGTTGCAACATATGCAAAACAAAACCATAACACTTAAAAAGTATGAAAATTCACTTTAAATAAATACCATGTATCTTCAAATAAAAGCAACAGCTTCTGTTAAAACCAGTTGCTCTCAAGTGTAGCTTGTAATCCAAGGCTACTTCTAGTCAAGATTGTCTTATGTCAAAGACAATAATATATCAGTGACACGTTTTCTAACTTAGCCAAAGAAATAGAAACAATGCAACTGTCTCTGTTTTGTTCATCATCTTCTTTCGGCTGTTCCTGTTAGGGGTCGCCACAGCAGATCACCTGTTTCCATTTCTTCCTGTCCTCTGCATCTTGCTCTGTCACACCAGCTACCTGCATGTCCTCTCTCACCACATCCATAAACCTTATCTTAGGCCTTCCTCTTTTCCTCTTACCTAGTAGCTTCATCCTTAGCATCTTTTTCCCAATATACTCAGCATCCCTCCTCAGCACATGTCCAAACCAACGTAATCGTGCCTCTCTGGCTTTGTCTCCAAACCTTCCAACCTGGGCTGACCCTCTAATATACTTATTCCTAATCCTGCCCACCCTCGTCACACCCAGTGCAAATCTTAACATCTTTAATTCTGCCACATCCAGCTCAAACCTCCTGCCTTTTTGTCAGTGCCACTGTCTCCAACCCATATAACATAGCTGGTCTCACTACCCTCTTGTAGACCTTCCCTTTCACTCTTACAGGTACTCGTCTGTCACAAATCACTCCTGACACTCTTCTCCACCCACTCCATCCTGCCTGTACTCTCTTCTTCACCTCTCTTCCATACTCACCTTTACTCTGAACTATTGACCCCAAGTATTTAAACTCATCCACCTTCGCCACCTCTACTCCTTACATCCTGACCATTCCTCTATCCTCCCTCTCATTCACACACATATATTCTGTCTTAGTCCTGCTGACCTTCATTCCTCTTCTCTCTAGAGCATATCTCCATCTCTCCAGGGTCTCCTCCACCTGTTCCCTACTCTCACTACAGATCACAATGTCATCTGCAAAGATCATAGTCCATGGGGACTCCTGTCTGATCTCGTATGTCATCCTGTCCATCACCATTGCAAATAAGAAAGGGCTCAGAGCTGATCCTTGATGTAACCCCACCTCCACCTTAAACGCATCCGTCACTCCCACCGCAGACCTCACCACTGTCTGTTTTGTTATACATCAAATTATTCAAAATGCCAAATGGAAGGATAAGACATTTAAATCTTAATTTTGTGTGTGTGTGTGTGTGTGTGTGTGTGTGTGTGTGTGTGTGTGTGTGTGTATGTGTTGTGTTTTTATGCTTTATTTTCTCTAAGTACACCCTAATGCTTCATCCCTGATACAGCCTTTTTCTTGACATTCATCTTCTCTTACCAAACTTGTGTTAATCTGCATCACTTGTCTGTGTTGTCAGTGGTATGTGCTGACTGCTCCACAGGAAGACTGCTGGTCATTACCTACAGTTCAAATCACTAGCCAAATGACTCAAACAGCCACAGCAAAAGGTGTTCCATGGTTTTTATGTAGGTTTCTGGCACAGGCTTCTGGCTAGCAATGACATCAGCAGTGACCGGCCTGCACTCCACCTCCAAGCAAGAAACTTTCACAACACTTCTGAGAGGCAGACACAGTTATAACCAGTGACTCCTCCAGGTCATCCCCAGCAGCAGATCCTTCACTCCTTGCTAAGAGGCAGGTGCAATGGCCACTGGTGACCTAGTACAAGATGCAATGGCTGGAGAAAACCAATGTCGTCTGTGCTGCTACTTCCCTGTCCACAACCAGGACTATTGAAGAATGACAGAATGGAAAAATATCATCAGACAGAAATGGGAACTGTACTATAACCCTCTGCATAAACACATTGCTGTCTGGAGAAAAATATCATCAGACACAAATGAGAACTGTACTATAGCCCTCTACATAAACACATTGCTGTCTGGAGAAGTACACCTGACTTCATGACAGCTAACATATTTTTGTGCCAATCCTCAACTACTGCAAAACAATGTACAAGATGCTAAACATACATGTACTACAGTTAAGGTGTTTGATAGCGGCAGTACTTAAATGCTTATTGTACATGTCTAGCTAATTCTCATGAACATCTTACCACTGTTGAAGTAGGTCAGGGTACCACCATTTCTGGTCACTCTAATGATGCTGGCACTGCTGGTCAGAATGAAAGGTGATGCTAGTAGCATCAGTCAGCATCTGTACCAGGCCATGCTGGGTATCCACTTCCTCAATGGGCCATCATAATGCTCAGCAGGAGCTTCCTAACATTCCTATGTAAGAAGCGAAGAAAAATCCTGCTCACGGTGGTAAACCAAGATGGATCCATGGCAATATTCACTCATTAGCATGTGTTACATTTCACATTATTTTACCCCTTGCACAACTCTGCTATTTGTTTCTTTGAACTGACTCAAATCATGAGCATCAACTCTAAAAATGCTAATTTGAGCAGTATAATGCAATTAGCATCTATGCATCCCAGACATTACTTTAGAAAAAAAGTCAAGTCTAGAAGCTAGGGGTTTTGTTACAAATGAGGAAGGAATATGAATAAAAATGTTTGGGTATATTTAGGACTTGCTTGCATTTTACGTACTTATTATAATTATAACACTGGATGAACTCTAAATAGTGCTCTTGCATCATTTGTCAGAAATAACTCCTGATACAGACGAACAACATGCTACTGTCAGTTTAATTCCATACTAAAAAGAGAAGGGTTGTTGTTGAGTCTTTCGGCTTTTCCCGGTGAGGGGTCGCCACAGCGGAACTCCGGTCTGCTAATGCTTGGTAGTTGATTTTTACGTGCCGAGTTACCAGCCCTGACACACAACCTTCAACGAAGGTACACCCATTCGCGCATGTCTCCACGCAGAAGGCGCTTTAGCTGAGAATCGAACCGGACAGCGTTTTACTGTGAGGCGACAACGCTACCGCAGCACCACCACCACGGATTTACTAAAAACAGAAGGGTAATAATGATAAATATGAAAATCCCATGTTTAGGGTTCTTGGGTTCTTTGTTCCATTTTTATGCTTGTATATGGTTTCTCTATATTCAGACAAAATTGTGCCACTTGCCTTTGCGCCATAGTGCAAGGTTATCTAGAGAAGCTTAAGTTCTGCTCATTAATTTGTTTGTGTGTTTAGTTATTTATTTCCCTTTTTTAATTTGGTTAATCCAATTAGCAAGGCATATTGCGCAGGAAAGACCAAAAAAGAAAAGTTCCAGAAGACATACCTCATGGTTATTTATTATAGTATCCACAAACCCTAGCAACATGACTGTAGGATATGAAAACAAACAGTGTGTGTCTGTACAAGACCCCTGCAGACTCTGAAGAACATATCATTTTACCTGCAGAGAATCTGATGGCAAGACTGAATTCTGGAATATGGGTTTGAGAAGTGTGGACTTCATTGTATAGCTCCACTTGTTTTCTGTTGCTGTTAATTGCAGAAAGTATTCTAAGAACTACTCCAATATGGGAATGGGCAAAGCAGATTTTGCCAATAGGGATGACTACAAGTAGGAGTATAGAAAATAGACAAGAGGGGACTGAAATTTGGAGGAGAAAATTGACAAAGGTACTAAGGTACTTGAAGCAAGTAACTAGATAGGGAACGTAACATAGTGGAATGAGGCCAAGCAGAAGTGTAGACTGCTGACTAAAAACTGTCTTCCCTACCAGGGCTTGATATCAGAGTACAGACAAAGAAAAAGGGACAGGGGAAGGCTAAGTGAAAGACCAGCTCTGTCAGACTTTTTAGTCAAACCTAGAACTGAATCTGATGATAAAAAGGAATAATGAGAAGGGCATATATAAAATATTGCATGATGACTATAAAAATCACTCAGAGGAGGTTAGACAAGACTGGGAAGAGAGACTAGAAAGGCAATTTATAAAGGAACAATGGAAGGACACCTGTATAGCTTCTGTATGCAACAAAATCCAGAAGGTGTGTTTTTTCCATGGGACTGTTTGCACAAGTTTTTATATGCCCCACACAGACTTCATATAATTTTTCTATGGTAAATGGCATATTCTGTATTTGTGATGGTAAAGAGAGTGGTAACTTGGAGTGCATTTTTTTTTGGGGGGGGGGGTTAATGATAAGGAAGACTTTAAAAAATATTTACAGAATACTCTGTCAGAAAAGTTGGGTGAACAAAGGGCTGTAACTAAAGAAATGGTTCTTTAGAACTGTGACACAGGAGCTGAATTGCATACACATGTTAAGGCCTTACTAAGTTTAATGTTATCGGCTGTCAAAAAAGTATTACTAGAAAGCAGAAATCAAGATATCAACCAGCTGTAATTAAAGTACTGAATATTATAAGAGATAAAATAACTAGAGATGGGATCTTTAGAACAGAGAAGGAGCAAATTACAGAAATAAATGGGATTTGTGGAAATAATACATACAGAATGATATTCAGGAGGAGGATTAAGGTTTAAGGGAAGGCAAGAACTGAGCAATTTATGTAAAGTAATGAATAATAATTGTTAAAGTGAAAGACACATGAATGTAATGTATAATGCATGAATATGAAAAATGTTGATATTCTAGTGATATTTAACAAAGGTCTTGATCTAAGTCAATAAAGGCGTTAACAAAGAAAGTATGCAAGTAAACAGACTTCTGCTTTTAGCTGATATCTCTAAGATAGTTATTTGAGGCTCCAAATCCAAAAAGTGCTTAGCTACTGAGACAGCAGGTTAAGAGGAATTTGGTATAAACTTTAAGAATGTAGTTATTTTAGAGTTTAAACGTGCAGTGTGGTGATATCTAAGGTACAGTCTGTACTTCTTGGGATATTTAGATTAAGTTATGGATATATTCTTTTAAAGTGGATTTGGTACAGTTGATAAGTTTACTACATGTATTTTTTTTTAACTCTAAAGAATACCTCCTCTTGTCTGTCATAGTATGTACTCCTCAGCCTTGTGAGATTGTGAGGGGGTCCATTATATCACCTGTTTAGAAGGGGAAAGTTCATTGAATTACAATCATAATTTTCTTATCATGTACTTCTGCTCAAGCTGGAAGACCAATATCTGTGTGTGTGTGTGTGTGTGTGTGTGTGTGTGTGTGTGTGTGTGTGTGTGTGTGTGTGTGTGTGTGTGTGTGTGTGTATGTGTGTGTGTGTGTGTTTGTGTGTGTTTGTGTGTATATGTCTGCATGTATCTCTACAAAACTTAGTTACTATCTCTCCTAGTATCATACCCTATTTTTCCTAGCCAGAGATTTTGAATTCAATTCCTATCTGGTGTCATTTTGCAATTCACACGTATTCTAGAAAGTGAGAAAGAGTGTGATCCTATTTTGAATGGATGGTGTCAAACATTCTGAACCAGATATGGATGATTATCTCATAATTACATCCTAAAGCAATGAGTAGATTAAGTCTCATGGTGATAAAACCCTTTCTTGTTGACATATCTAGGACAAAAAACAAACAAGAAAAAAAAGCAAAAAAAAAAATGCATGTACAGTTAATCCATTTACTCTGCACTTTTTATTAATGTTACTACTTTAATACTACTAAAGCCCCCACAGCCACTGCCAATTATATATACCAAGTTTATGATCGCACTATAGTTGGAAAAGGACGAATTTCTACTCCCAACTGCTCCATGACCTCCCACAACGTAATAACAGCAGAAGTGATATTGTGACTTATTACTTCTGCCAGCATTCCAGACATTCAACATAACAAATGCTTGACTATTTGTAGATGGAGACAGCACTGACTTACTTTGTTTAATCTTACTGCTTTAGAAGAAGAAGACTCACTTTACTGTTGAAAAATACTCTTTACATTTATCTCCGTGGTGCAGTCCTTCAAAGTTATAGTACTTTCAATTAAATAACTGCTGTCCCCTGGAAAAACAACCCTTTCTGCAACATAGAAATCTCAGTTTCATTTACGTATAATCAGAAACGTTAATGATTTCAACAATGTAAAACAACATCTATTGTTATGGGATTTCTTATTGGTAGAGAGAACTAATATATTCTGTTTGTTGGTTAGATGTAGACTAGTGCTTTTGGAGACTAGATGGGGTCATCTCCTTGGAACAGAAGCCCTGACTGTTTCTATGAAAAAAAAGTCAGGAAGAATTATTACCACCTGCATCATTTACTGTATTACTTCAATAGACATTTTAACTATTATAAGCAGTTCTAGTGAATTTCTTCTGCTTACATGGTTTCAGTAGAAGGACTTCTTTCTCAGCTTTACTTCTAAACTGACAAAAATGTACAGTATAAATAAAGTCCATCTTTACTTTTATTTTTTCCCAAGGGGCCCAACTACTAAGCGTCTTAGGTTCCATATTAGTGTATTTAATTAACAATTTCATTCAATCAGTTCCTAAATGGTAATTCAAATATTTCCATTCATTTAAAATACTTATTGTTACCTTTTCCACATTACATTTTGTAACCAGCAGTTTCATTAGAATAGGACTGGTATGAATATTTGCCATAAGAACAGGCTACCCAATGCAGATATATTATCCTGCCACTTTATTTTCCAAGTCCTTAAGTGATGTGTTCTGCATTAGTGCATGGTACCAAAATGGAACTCGGAGAATCTTCAACCGGAAAAGGATTCACAGGAAGCTTTAATAAGTTTTGTTTAGATCCTCCCAAGATGGTAAAAAACTCTGCTATGTATCATTGTTTGCTTGGCTGCCTAAATGTTCCTTGGAGCCTAAAGTGAATAGGTGGATGGCATAATTATGTGTTTATTTGCTGTATTTAACAGTTTAAGGACAGCCAGATAAACTAAGGCATGGTTTGACAGATGCTTTGTGCATGTACCTTGTCCACAGAAATCACTGGACTATAATGACCACCTCTCACTCCAGTGAAGTGCATCAGGCTATTCTATTAGGGAAGTAACAATTATTACATAGAGTATAGAACATCCCTGTCTCTGTCAAGGGGCACTCCAATGCTGGGTTTTACCCAAAGTCAGTGAAAGGTGTGTGCTGCTAAGCTGTAGTAGTTTTGAAAAAAAAAAATCTAAATACATAGATTACCTGTCTTTGAATTTTTAAGGTAACAAAAAAGGTCCAATTCTCTTTTTGTCTATATTCTATGATACTGGCCAAAAATAAGCATTCAGTTTGAAGTTGGTACCATGATTATTTAAGGTAACAGAGATCCCCTGCCCCAGCCAGAGGCATGGTGATGCATCTAAATGCTTACTCATTCAAATGTGTTTATATATTTTGACCTTAATGGTCTTTAATATTTCTTCCTGCAATAAAACAACATCTACATTCATCATGTGAAGTCTATGCAATACTATTTTACAATTGATGATTTATCATTGGCCCTATGCATTTGGCAAAAGTATATGCGGTTGGATTATCCAGGTCAGTGTATATGTAATTTGCATAACCCTAACACACGTCTCACTATAGAGCAGTTGAAACTACCCTGACACACACACCCTCACACACAGGTGCAGACACACACACACACAGGCACACACACGCGCACACACAGGCACGCACACACATGCACATGAACACACAGACACACACACACACACACGCACATACAGGTGTACACACACACGCGCGCGCTTGCACACACATGCACACACAGGCACACACATGTGCGCACACACACACACACACACACACACACACACACACACACACACACACACGCACACTCACACACGCACACACACACAGACACACACACACACACGCACACACACACACACACACACACACACACACACACACACACACACACACACACACACACACACACACACACACACACACACACACACACATTCCAAGCATTCAGTAATGGCAATTTTAACATTTGGGACAGTATGAAAGATCTTCAGTGGAAGCAGAAAGAGGCAAAAGAGATGGGGTCATCCATCACTAGGGAGAACCTGTATCTGGATTTCCTCACCTGGAAGAATTTAAGGGGAAATCCTGCATTGTTCCTATCCTCTGTGGTTTTGCCCTGGCTACAACATAACTAAAATTAGGGTACTAAAACAGCTTTTTATGCAAAGACTTAAATCAGGCTGTTCAGAAGCTAACGACAGAGTAAGCAGTGTGGAGCATAAAAAGCAGTCCCAAGCAAGTACAAGAATTGATTGTACAGTATATATAACTGTAGCTTCTTTCTTAGCCTTGTATGCATGTGGTGATAACAAGACTGTCACTGCATTAAAGTGATTCCCTCCATTATAGTATGCATTGTGATATAATATGCCAGAGTGATATGACATTATGTAATGTGACGTTATCCTTAGGAAGATGGTGACTGCTGCCAACCACAAATTAATCCACATTTATTCTATAAAGCACTGCAGTTTCCCTTAAACCCTTAGTATTAGCCAAAGCTGAAATCTGAAAGACAAATTTCTGCATTTTTACATTAGAATTTTTTAAGTTTATTCATTATTTATTTATTATTATTCTATTGGCCTAGTTAGATTAGTCTTTTTGTTTGTGTGCTGTATATAATATATATATATATATCTACTTCAGTAGATCGACGTATCAGAAAACTGAAGCCCAGATACCCAAGACAAAAAAGAACCAACAGATCAGGACGCTGAACATACTAAACATCAAAAACTAACACCGGGAAAATGGTAAGTTGTCCAACACCACCATGTAAACAAACCATGCTAAACTCAACCCACCCAAACACCCCCTTACTTAAATATACCAAATCCGAGATTGCATTACAAAGGTCACCATGTTGGCCAACTGAATCTTTTCCCATGTTAAACTTCCACTGTTTTGCCATTCGGTGTCCTGATCTTTTCAGTCTCTTCATCTTTGGTATTTAGGCTTCGATTTTCAGGTAAGTTGGTCTACTGAAGTAGACCCATATACATACATACATATATATATATATATATATATATATATATATATATATATATATATATATATATATGTATATATATCTACACATACATATACAAGCAAAAGAGGTAAAATGGTCATAAAGACAAACCTCTCATTTAAAGCTACAAGACAGATGACCCTACCAGGCTACAGTTTTTAGAGTGTAATAACATACACTTATGTAGTGTAGGCTCATGGGATATATGCAAATGACCACAATAAGCCTTAAGAACATACTAATGCTTCAACTACATTGCTTCTGCATGCTCATGACTTTTTTAATTTTTTAATTCATTATGAGTGCATTCAGACTGATAAAGTAAACCAATACTAGGTGGAAAAATATCATGTTTCAGCTTTTTACTGACTGCATCAGTAGTGAATTTTTGAATATACTTTAAAAACATTGAGCTTAAAAAACAAGTCTGATGTCCATAAACATAATGGTGACTGGAAAATGCCCCAAATAACATTCAAGTAAAGAGTAAAATGGTCACAAAGATAAACCTATCAGTAAAAAGGGCACAAAAGACCATCCAAACTAGAGTCTTCATTGTGTAATGCCTTAAAACTCCTCTAGTTGAGGACCATGGGATATATGTAAATGACCCTTTTAAGGATATACCAGTTTTTCAACTGCATGGCTTCTGATTGTGCAGCCTTGTTCTGAGCATTTCAGTCCACCATAAGAGGATTGTTTGGCTATACTTTAAAAACACAGAGCTTAAAACAAGTCTGATGGCCATAGACATTAGGGTACCTACAACATATCCTAATATGAATTCTATGAAAAACTTCAGTTCTGATATCATTTATATATGAAATGCCAAATTTCAAGATTATATAGAAACAGTCCTTGGGATTGAAATTAGAAAAAAGTACCTGGAATCATGTAAATTGCCTACCATAGGAAGGAGAAAATGCAATTCAGAGGCACCTTTGGCCACAATAAGAAAAACTTCATTATTAGCCAACTTGCATGACTTTCAATTGCATTTTTTACTGCTCATGCTAACAGCACTTTGCAGTAGTAATATCCTCAGGAATCCCATGCATCACATTGGAAATGACACTTCCACACTCATATTCAGAGCTTTATATATGCTCACAATCTGACATTCACACACTAGTGTGAGTGCACACACACACACACACACACACACACACACACACACACACACACACACACAAGTCATCTGATTCTAGTTATATTCCTACAGACATGCACACACTCACAACTTCACCCCCACGCCTGCACCAAACTGTGCTGAACTTACCTGCAATGCAGCTTCTTCCATTACCTTCAATGGGTGACCATCTTTTGGCAGAGTTAAATTTTTTGTCTAACTGTGGTAATTTATGCAGACAAGTGACTTAGGTTTTAGTCAGCAGCATAAATTAGTAGTTGCAAGCATTTTAATGAGAAAGCACATGGCTAATAAACATTAGCTGCTCCTGCAGACTTTCTCACTACCATGCACCACAGATGATGCTTCTGCTCATGAAAAAATCAGTGCAGTAAGGTAGTCTCTGAACTGAAAAATGTTATCATGAGGGTCTGGGTACTTATGGAAAAGGTAAGAGTCACTACACGTAGTATCTGTTTCTGAATGGTGTAGTCAAGATAAAAGCATCGAAAAAAATTTGTGCTAAGTGCCAGAGAGTCCAGGTTACATTAAGTTTGTGTCTCCAGATGTTATATGTATATAGTCGATAACATTTTTAACATCTTGTGAGACAAACATAATCCAGCAGATGAGATTAATAAAATTACAAATTCTTTCCTTGTACATAATATAAATATAAAGCAAAATGTAGCTATGACAGATGTCTGCTACTTTCTTGCACAGTTATGCTGTAACCAAAGTTACACAGATAAAATATAAGAAGCTACTATTGAAATATTGTTTGTTTGTTTGTGTCTTTCGGCTTTTCCCGGTTAGGGGTCGCCACAGAGGAACTCCGGTCCGCTAATGATTGGCAGTAGATTTTTACATACCGGCTTGATACTATCATTAAAACAACAAAACAGTACCCTTCAAATGGAAGAACTGGCACAGTTCTAAACTGTACAATATGAAAATGATAAAACTAAAACTTCCAAAGCAATGTTAAGAGGACACAGTCAGTTAGTAGTTACAGCAAAAAAATACCAGATACCAGCCCATACTCACTCAGAGCCTACAATAGCAGCAAAATATAATGATAGAGGAGTACTCCAAAATGCAAACTGTGCAATAGCAGGAAAATATAATGATAGCGGAGTACTCCAAAATGCAAACTGTGCAATAGCAGGAAAATATAATGATAGAGGAGTACTCCAAAATGCAAACTGTACAATAGCAGGAAAATATAATGATAGAGGAGTACTCCAAAAATGCAAACTGTACAATAGCAGGAAAATATAATGATAGAGGAGTACTCCAAAATGCAAACTGTGCAACCTCCTAATATTAGCTTCTACAACAATGTTATTAGTAACCATTGTTAAAATCACAGCCAGTGGAAGCAACCAAGATAGTGAAAAGACCCAACCATCATGATAGTATGGCAGACAGCAGGACTAGAAGATACTCCAAACTACATCTCACAAGTTCCAAAACTTCACAGAGTAAAACTAACTTTTATCAGAATAGCTTCAAGGGTGAGCTGCAACAGAAAGTTTAAAATTCTACAAAGAAAAATGTTTTCCCAATATGTTCTATGGACAATAAGTAGTGATAAAAATGAAGTGGCATCCACTATTAGCTGTTTACCAACATCTTGAACAATCAGCTGTCACTTTGGCTTTCAAGCTATAAACAAACTGTTTTAGTGAATGAAGCTCTTCCCCCAAGCTGCCTTATTTCCTGGTCAGTCTAATGCCCATAGCAGTTTCTATTTTTTTCATCTGCACTCAGCTTCATTGCCTTCCTCATAGAGTGTAGTTTTAGGTGACCCTTAGTTATTTATCATCTGTTAAGCTGACGAAATTCTCTTCCATTGCATCTCTATTAGCCTGGGATTCTTTACTGGAACATCTTAATACCTTGTAGGCCCTTATATTCTACAACAATATTGCTCTAAAACTCACAGGCTGTATTATTTCGGAAGGTTATATGGCTTAATAGACTAATATACAGATTACAAATACTTTATTCACTGTGCCAAATCAGTTTGCAGACACTATCTCTCAGTATCTCTCAAAATCATGTTTCAGAAAATCCTGCCCATGAGTTATGACCTCTAAGATCAGTCTATAGGCGAATGAAGTGTTGAGCTTTCATATTAGTACAAGATTATGTTGTGTTTAAATATTATGCTTATCCTCATAGCTGCATTCTAATCACACTATAGATAGTACCCTAGGCTAACGACATTTTCTGGAAATGTAGATTTCTATGTGTTTATGATAACCGAGCAGCTTTCATAATAATGGTCTCCAACGTTATGCATTTTGTATGTTGTAAGAGCTAAGTGCATTGTGGTCATTTATAGTTAAACATACATTTAAGTAGGCTTCATAATGTTAATGCTAGCAGCACAGTGCTCTGCATTTGTTTTACATCTGTGGTGCAATTTATTAAAGCTTGTGTAAACTCTGGTTGGTTTTAATGCTTTCACTAAATCCTATGTAGCAATGGTAAAGTGATGTAAACATGATATAATATACAACATCTGCCTAAGGAATGCAGCAGGTATTAGTACAATACAATTTACATATTGGAAGAAACAAATTATTAGCTATTGCTTTTAACCGTAATGTAAGGCAATATCATTGTCACTATAGCTTTATCTCAGAAGGTAAAACTGTTTTGTGGTATCAAGAGTTAATTACTCTAAAAGCTACCCACTGGAGTGTAATGGGCCATAGGGATTAATCTTAGCACTATTGTTATCCACAGTGTATATCATAGCCCTACCACCAGAGGTTAGTTGGAGAGGTACATATTTCCAACAAATATGCAGTTTTACCTGTGTTTCACAGAGGAGTTTGCTTGCCGTTACTGCTTGATGTCAATCCTAAATTGCAAGATGAAGAGTCGAGTGTAACTTAATCCAGCTAAGAAGGACACAGCCCTGCTGTATCACATTACACATTTAGCATGTTTTCTTTCCTTTCCTGTATTATACTATGTGAGAGAATACACTAGAATTTGCTTCTGCAGTCCATGATCTGTGTAATGGCAGTGAAGGACCTAATGGCAGCTATTATCAAAAAATCATATTTCCATTTGAAGAATATTGCTCAGCTCGTATTGCCCGAATGACCTCTGAATTGGTTGATGTTAAAAAGAATTTGATATTCTGATGAATATGTTCATTCAAAGGGGGTATCCTAAAGGTATGGTGGAGCCAATTTAGGATGAATTTTATCATGAATGGGGTAGGAAGTACAAACCACTTTTGGGGGAAAGACACCTCTTAAAATCACATATGGGTAAGCTAAAACCCCATATTAGATCTGTTGCATACACACAAGCATGTACAGTACAACACAGTGTATTATCTAAAAACATTAAAGCAATTTTACAGAAAAATTGGAGTATCTTCAGGACTAATCAGGATATTTACCATACTGTGGGTGATCAACCTTTTTTCACTAATAAAGTGTGAATGAACCTTAAAAAATTGGTTGAAACAATTACAAATTTTAGTGAAAATGAGAATGTCAAAGGGACTACAAGTTGTGGTTGTTCAGAGTGTAGCTTCATTTTAGGGAAACTGTCATCACACTGAGTGACAGACTGAGGACTAACATCACCTTCAGGAACGGTAATTGTAGAATTCAGAGGTTAGTATATTTAGCTATGTGTGATACATGTTTGGCATAGTATGTTGGAAGGATGGAAAGATCCTTCAGTCGGAGGATTTATGAACATTTGTATGAACTAAAAAATAAGAAAGAAACTAATGCATTGTATAGGCATTCTCAACGTTTTTTAAATTTTCATGGTTTTAAGTTTGGCATATTGGATAATGTAGACATTGAACCTGGGGGGGTTGGAAGAACCAACTTAGCAAAAAGGAACTTTTATGGCAACTTAGGCTTGCTGCTAACTTCCCCCCAGGGTTAAATGACAATGTTTCTATAGTACTAGCTCTTCAGGACAGAACCCAAATCAAGGAATGGGGTTTTCAGTCCAATTAATTACTATTATATTAATTAATACTTGTCTACTGTTTAAAATATATACCATCTATTGTTCAAACATTCTGCATCATATATATATATATATATATATATATATATATATATATATATATATATATATACATACACATTCTAACATACACATTTTTGCGGGAATTTAAGGTGCAAAATGCTATGATCTATGGACTTGTAATAAAGGTTTTTTTTAAATACTAACAAAGACATGGGTAAGATATTTAGCATAGATAGCATATTTTAATAATTACTTTTTGTTTTGTTATATTTAGAATATTAACATTTTATATTTTAAGTATGAATGTTTTAACAAAAATTTTCTCATATATATATATATATATATATATATATATTTATATTATATTTTTTATATATTCAACACTGTGTTTTTAAGAGAGCTTATTGTTTTATTGATTCATTTAACTCAACAGCCAATCATGAGTTACCTTATAGTATATATAGGTATTTTTGTATGAGAACATTTTATCCAGTTCTGATGAAGTCATTACATATGATGAAAGCGCTTAACAACTAATGGATTTCAATGGTGTTTGGTTCTAATAAAGTGGAGTTCTTGTTGATGGCCATTGTGTGCATTATTTTTGGTTACTAGTGATTTTCTTTGCATCCTGGAACTTTTATTGGTTTTGCTGTGTCTAATGTAGATCTGTTATAGCTACAGGAAGTGTAAAGTTGTCATGCATGGTTACTGATGGGAAACACCTGCTAATGTCCCAACACACGTTTGTTACATGAAAGGTGATCATTTGCCACTAGGTCTGTGTTTTTGATCTTACTTTTGACCTGACCTGACAGGTCGTTTGTAATCTAGGCCCTTCTTATTTATAATAACTTCTTGTAATTTACATATTGGTGAAGTTATTAGATGAGGGAATGTTAGCTGTTCTGAGGCTTTGGATAAACCGTTTTTTATTTTTTGCTTATTTTGCCCGAGTACATCAAATTCAGCTACCATCTGTGATTCTGGCATGCAACTTTGATAACGATTTTTGGAGATTCCTGAACTGTCATCTAAGAAGAGTATATTTGTATCTCACAGGATAAATTTATAGTTCTAAATCTTAATTTTTTGGTATAATCCAAGATGTTCAGTTTTAAGAATAAGAAGAAAATGAGATGTGCTAACTTGTCTTGAATTTCATATAACATATGCTCTACAGCTGATTAAAATAAATCTGTTTAAGTTCATGACAAACTGGAGCAGACTGCTGCACCTGATTTACTTTATATTTTACATATTTCAGAGTTTATCTTGATTTATTTTGCAATGCTCCAGCAAATTTATTGCTATCAGGTCAGTTCTTATTATTTGCATAAGACAATAAGCTAAATTGAACCAATCTGGTATATTTTATAGCAGCTGTTCACATAAAAAAGTCTCAGTCCCCACTATCTCAAGAAATGTTCACTCTGCCTTCTCATACCTCTTATCTTTATTACATTTTTTGTGTCTTCGAATCATATATAACAGAATATAAAATTCCCATAGGACTGCAGTCTAATTTCATCATCATCATCACCATCATCATCAACCCCCTTTCCCCCATTTTCTACATAGGGTTGTGGTGTCATGTCAACTTTCACCGTCTTTCTCTATTCAGTACCACTCTCCTGCCTTCTTTGACACTCATGCCTGACCATCACAAGCCTTTTCTCAAACAATCCATCCACTTCTTTGTTGGACATCCTTGTTTCCTCTTGTTTTCTTCTTTTTTTTACCAAATCTTTTTCACCAGTTTATTTTTTCTTTTCTTCATATGTGCCTGAACCATCATAATCTGTTCTCTTTGACCTTTTCTGCAATTGGAGCAATTTTGGCTTTTGCTCTTACAGCCTTATCTCTTTGCCCGTCCCACAGTGTGCATCTTACCACCCATCACAGGCACTTCATCTCCATCATATCTTCAGTCTGATTTATTCCTCTTCAAAGTATGTTGAGTCACTGCTAATTCATAGGTGAAATTCAGTCTAGGTACTGTATGTGTCATCTGTCAGTGGACAAGCCAACGATCGTGTAGATCAGCAAGTCTTCAGCTCTACTGAGAATTCATTTTATAGCTGATAAATGTAAATGTATTACTGTGATATGTCAGTGCCTAATAAGTATGTCACTAAAATATCATGAATGAAGGTAACCAACCTTTTAAACAAGTCTTGTTCATATTATGTAGATTTTTAATCTATCTGATCAGTCTAAAATTTGGTTGTCCATTTAGCTGAGTCACAAAACACACCAGATTAACTGTGTGGCCTTTTATTACATAACAGTCAAGGACAATCAATAGTGATGCCATAAATAATTCATATGCAGCATATCATACCATCAAACCATCATCACAAGCCAGTTGGTGTACACCAGCCAACTCCGGCTGCCACTTTAGAGAAAACCAGGTCCATATTCCTAGCTACTTCATACCTAGTTGAAAACCCATTTATCTCATACTTACAAGCCACATACCCCTTGATGTGGCCACTGGTCAAATCTTGGTCTGACATGAGGAGAGCCATGGCTGCTGAACAAGAACAGGGGGAAACAAGGGGGGGGGGTGAAGCCATAAGGCCACGGCCACCCGCAAAAGCATTCTGCTCTACCCAAATCTACAGCCTCGCAAATACATTTGAGGTTATGAAAGAAAACAAGTTAAACTTTGAAAAATTTTTGAATAGCAACAACCACATCCAAATTAAACAAATCAAAACCCATGTTACTTAAATGAACATTGTCCAAATCATAGAAATCAGGCTCCATTCTGTCAATATCACTCTGCTCAGTTCACCTGGAAACCAATTTGTCTAGCAGCCTGCTTGACTGTGGTTGATAAAATTCCTCACTCTCTCAATGGCACTAGGCCTTCTGTCATCTTTCCAATACAGTCTAGGGATGATGGCAGATCAAAAGAAAGCTACCTTTGGATAAAGCTGCTGGAAGTGATCTATATCAGATAAGATTCTGGCCAACAGTATCTTCTTAGGGGCTTGACCAAGATCACTTCCCCTGAGGTGAATTATCACAATGGGCAAGAATTTTTCTGTGGTAATCTTACACCAGATTTCCAAAACTGAAAACCAACTAAGACCAGGGAAACCAAACGAATGAACTGACCACCGGTTAATATCAAAGGAACTTGAGTGACCATCTGGGTGGGCCAAGGCTCAGATGGATGCTCTCCAAAATCCAAATCACCTCCTTCCCTGCACCAGAAATAAAAATTATTGCTGGATGTATGACAAAAAAGCCTCAGAGACCCACATTCCCATTCCTTGAATGACTTGCACAGAGTTCCCTTCCATGGCCAACTCCAAGGTATGACCTAGCCACCTATCCTTGTGGGCGAATGCCTTTCCCTACCAAGAGAAATGCATTAATCTCTGATAGGTTCAAAGGCCTGCCTGAGGCCTGCATGAAAACCAAACCTGACCTTTTCTCTAAGGAGGTAATATTAAGTAGCAAACTGACCCAATGCACAGGACAAGTGACTTGTCTAGCCTACTGGTCTTGTCCAGGCACAACTACTGACCTTTACCAACTTGATCAGTCTTGCATTTCTTTAACCAAATCATGACAAACTCCTTGTGGATGACAAGACAATGCTAAACTGAAAGTACTTCTGACATAGCAAATCAAAACCAAGAAAAATATAAAGGCATTACTGCTCAATGCTAGGAGCCTAAACAAAAAAAAATCCACTCCCTGGAAGCTCTCTTTACCCTAGAGAATGCTGATGTCTGTGCAGTCTCTGATATGTTGTTTAAAGCCGCGGAGAGCACACCAACAGTGCAAAGTTATAATGCCTTCCACACATTTAGACCAGGTACTTCACAGGCAGTGACTAAAGGTAGAGGTGTCTCTAGTTACATCAAAAATAAATATACTTCAAGGCTGGTCAAACAGGGCAATGCACTTGAGCTTCTCCATGTTCAAATCCCCATAGGTAAATTTCAATACCATTTCCTTTCAAGCTATACATAGGTCCCCCTCTATGACCCAGGAAACCCATACCATGTATTTAAACTTATTAGAAACCCTAACCATCCAATCCAATACCATATTCATGGGTGACTTTAATTAGCACACTATTAAATGGGAATCCTATATAATATCAAATGTACATGTACAGGGATTCCTCGATTTTGTAAACACAAACTCCCTGGACCAGTTAGTCAATACACCAACCAGGACTGCAACCATACTGGATCTGGTCCTCACTAATATGGGAGAGTGCTGCACACCCCCTACTGTAATGCCTTCCCTGGTAAGGTCAGACCACAAAATGGTCTCATTTGAAGTAAAAATAAAACCTGGACCCCTATCTCAACCGGTAATATTAAGGAACTATTCTAAAGCTAACCTTCTACTATTAACGGAGAACCTGGCAAAATTTCAAGCCCCTATAAGCCCTGAAAAGACTTATGCAGAACTGTTCACAGAAACCCTGCAGAAGTATGTTAATAGCTGCATAGAGGCAGCTGTACCCACCAGGAAGAAGTACAGCACTAACTCAAAAAACAAGCTACCCTGGTGGAATAACAAAATCAATAGGCTGTATAACAGGAGGAAGAAAATCATGGCAAAATTTAGGAGATGCAGCACCCAGAAGGATAAAAGTATTCTCATCAAACTAAACAAACAACTCAGAGGAAAAATAAAGTCTACCAAAGCCAAATTTGAGGTAAATTTGTCTTCCCAGGCCAAGGACAGCCACAAAGTATTCTTTAGTTATGTCCACAACCTCAAAGGCAATACACTATTGTGTGTAGAGCTCATTGTAAATTGAACCACCTATACTGAGCCAGAAGATATAGCAAACCTCCTGGCTGATAAATTCAGCTCCAACTTTACTCCTCTCTCCCTCTCAACCTTCCTTCAGGAAATATCATCAAATATAACTCCCCCTACTATCACTAGAGAACAGATCCTTAATGCTCTGTCTCTCTAAGACCAAGAACACCGCATCAATGGGCCCAGACAATATCCCAGGATGCCTTCCAAATAGCATGAAACATGATCTGTCAGGGCCTCTGGAATTACTATTTAACTGTAGCCTCCAAACAGGCTTCATGCCTCATGAATGAAGAAAGGCAACAGTCATCCCTCTGCACAAAGTTAGGCTATCTACAGACCCTGGAAACTATAGACCCATAAGTCTCACTAGTTTTATATGTAAAGCCATGGAAGGAATTATCATGGAGATGATCAATAGAGATATCGTAAACCTCCAGACACTTCACCCAACCCAGTTTGGTTTTGCCAAGGGCAGATCATACCTACTCAACCTGGTGAACTTCTTTGAGAAGGTCACCAAAGCAATGGATGAAGGCAAAATCATTCACATTGCCTATCTTAATGTGGCCAAGGCATATGACACAATACCTCACTCGGGCATTGTTGACAAACTCAAGAGGTTAGGTATAAACCTGTATGTCAACTAGTTGATAGCCAACTGGCTCACAGACAGGACCCAAGAAGTTAGAAGGGGGGAATCCACCTCTATAAAGAAGCCAGTCACAAGTGGAGTTCCTCAGGGATCAGTCCTTTGACCGCTCCTTTTTGCTATTTACTTCTCAGAAGTCAAGGCTAATGTCAGTGGTCTCTGGCTGACTAAATTTGCAGATGATTGCAAATTAGGAGCTGTCATTTAATCTCACACTGACACAAATGTTCTCCAGGAGGGGCTGACACAGACAGATAACTGGTGTCAGAGCCATGGACAAAAAATAAATGCCAAGAAATGCATAATAATATTCTTTGGAAAGTCATCCATCCTTGATAACTATCATATTGACAACAGACCCCTTAGAGTTGACCCAGTAGTCAGGGACTTAGGGACACACATAGATAGTAATCTAGCCTTTGATCATCACGTGTCTACAGTTGTGAGGAAATCATTCTATGTTGCACAACTTATAAACAAAGGTATAACATCTAAGTCCAAGGAAGTCACTGTTCCACTGTATTCAGCATTCATCAGACTTATCATTGAGTGCAATGCACCCTTTGGTATGTATCTAACCAGGCATATCCAACAAATGGAACGTCCACAGAGGTTCCTCACTAAAAGAATACAGGGCATAAGTACTATGTCCTATGCAGACTGCCTCAAGGCTCTATCCCTAGTAAACACCTATGAACCTATAAGATCCTCCCAAAAAAGATAAAGTAGAAGTTCATTGGCATGGAAAGCACTTACATACAAAGAGGGGAACAAAGCAGCTATAGAGACAATCAAGTGAAATTCACCAATGGTGCTGTAAAGACACTGAATAACAAGGGGAAGCAGTTGTCTTCCAATAGGTCTTCTGAAATCCTGGGAAGGTCCTCACATGTTCTCTAGTCCCTTAAGTATCCTCCCCATAACCCGATATCCTAACACAGCCTGAAGGCCCAAAGAATGCTCAAACCATCCTAAAGCTGCAAAGGTTTACTCTCAGAGTTTTAGATGAGTGTCCTACTGTGGACTTAGCCATTAAATATTGTAACGACAACTGTACTCCCCATGGCGTGAAACCAGGGATCAAAGACTGTAGAATGCCCTGAAAACTTGGAGGGATGACGAGTTCGCTCTCCTAGTGTTGGTGGCTCAAGAATTTTCCCAAACGGATAATGCTAGTCTTCTCCAATTAGCCAGACTCCCGCAGGAACTGGGGTACCCTTTGGATCTGAATGCTTGGCCAAGAGGTGAAAACTGGCAAACTGAAACTGGGAAAGATTGGTAGTTCTAGAATTAAGATGACCAGGGACATGGACACATGAAAATGACAAGTTAATCTCTAGACTCAGCAAAACTAAAAGCCTGATGACTGAGTGGACCCACCTGGAACTGGAAGAGCATTTTTTTGAGAGCATGAATCACTGTGATATTATCTGAGTCAAAAATGATCCTTTTGTCATGTAATCTATCCTTCTGTACTAACACTGCCACAAAAATGACAAATTTCTAAAAACATAATGTCCCTCCATCTTTCCAGAGGCCAGTTGTCCATCCATCTTTCGGAAAACTAGATGCCCAAGAAATAGCTGCCCATACTGGACCCCACAGCCACTCAGTAGAAAGCTCAAGATTGGTGGCGGTGGTCCAAGGGGACTACGAAAAAGAGAAACTAAATTAAACTGGCCGAAGAACGTGAACCATAACAGAAGGTCATGCTTAACCCATCTGGTCAGCTGGACCAGGTGGTGCTGGGGCCTGCTACCTTTCAACAAGTCAGATAATGACTGTAGGAAAGTTCTGCCTGAGGAAACCGCCCTACAGGCAAAGTGCAGCAAACCATGTAACTGCATGATGTCTGCTACCTGCACTTTGCTGGAACCCAAGAATCTCCAAAGCAACTACCAGACTTGTTGAAGTTTGGGCAGATGATGCTTGAAGGAGTTATCAGTGGTGTTTTTATCTAAACCCAAAAATGTCAGGACTCGGCTTGGTCCTTCTGACTTGTCTTTAGTCAAGGGTACCTCAACTTGGTGCAAGGCTGCCTGAAAATAGACATCACTTCTGAAGCACAATTCTGACCCTCCACCACTATCAAAAAATCATCTATTAAGTGTACTGCTGACTGGCAAGGGGCCTATTTTTGCTAAACAAATGTACAGCTGTGCTAAATAGTTCAAATGTTGTACAAGCCACAGCACACCCCATTGGCATTGCAGTGTCAAAAAATATTTTCCCATTGAACTGGAAGCCTAACTATAGCCAAGCATCTTGTCTCATGGGAAGAAGGCAGAAAGCAGATTGGATATCCATCTTACAGAGCCAGGGGTCAGTAGAGCCCATGATGACCTCTGCCACCTGATCCAAAGAACATTAGTGCACTTTGGTCAGTTTGGTGACAATAAACTCATTGACTGAACCCCCACTGGGTGAGACAAGTGATGGATTCATCTGAACTCACCATCCTGTTTCTTGGGAACCAGGATGATAGGGGAAATTTGAAATAAAGAACATGGAGGGGAGGAAAGACCTGCCAGCTTGTCATTCTTTCTCTATTAGCCTAGCAGGAATTTGTTCATGTTCTTTAATGGATAACAAATTGTTAAATAACTTGGAATCTAATGGGCTATGGAACAGATAAGAAAGCCTTTGGAAAGGACTTTAATAAGGATGACTGCTGCCCTTTGATCCAGGTAATCTGACAGTAAATAGGATAACTTATCTGGACAAATGGGGCAATAAGCCTGGTATGGCACACTCAGGTCCCCTACCAAAGCTTCCCTGTGTCCATGAAAATGTGGCTTAGCACAAAAAGATGTGTTTCACCCTTTACAAATCTCTCCATCTGTCTGAGATGCAGAAAAATTCAACCTGTCCTTAGACAACAAGCCCCAACACTGGAAACAGGATCACCCTTACACATCCTGAACACAAGTGGTTATAGTTGCAAGCAGGCCAGACACATTTGCCTTGATTGAATGCCCAGAAAATCTTTGTAATTTTTGTATTAGCAGCCCCTCCCTCAATACCTGTGGGCACCTCCTTGTCTATCATGGCACGGAGACATATGTCTGGGTGCATTGACTCCCACCTAAGGGAATTATCATGGGCTTATAGCTTCCTGAAGGGCTGATCATAATTCAACCACCCCAAACCCCCTTTCACATGGTGGGTTTACCTTATGACTACAAAATAAGCTAATAAAGGCAGTGCATGGGTGGGATCCTTCTTAATGATTACAGCCATAAATATCACAAAACCCAGAGATCAAGTATCTCATTTCTTGACTGGTGTCCTGGCTGCTGTCCAGTATGCATTTTTTCCCCTGATTATCCAGTAGATTGACAATATCCACAAACTCCCCTTTCAAAGTCTTATCTTTGATCTTGGTGGGAATATGTGCTGTAAAATGACAGCCAGGTGCTTTGGAATATGTAAAGCCAAGGGTAACCATAGGGGACAAGAACTGGGGGATGCACTCATCCGTAGGGGGTGGGACCTCCCTCTCTGAACCCATGACCTCCTCAGACCCCCCTCCTATGTGAGTTGGGTAAAGATAACTGTGCCATCTGGTCAACATCAGTACCTGCTCCTGCTCCCAGACTCAAAGCTGTAGAGGCAGCAAAGTTTCTCTCTTAGGCTAAATCAAACAGCCTAACTCTCTCCACCTCTGGCAATGACTTTTAAAATCATCTAAGCAAGTATCAGCAGATTGATCCCTACCACTAATATTAAATCCTGAAAACCCAGCAGAGACATTACCTTGTGCTTCTGTCGATATGTTGGATGAGCAGGAGGGGGTGACCTTATGGCCAGAAGCATCTCTGACTGTCTTTTTCCGAGCCTTCTTAGCTGGAGCTGGTCTTTCAGCTGTCCCCTCCTCTGAAGTCAGTGAATGTTTTCTCTTGGAATTAGCACTGCTCACCCGTCCCCTAAATTTTACAATCAATTAGCAAACCTTGCACTTCTTGAAACACATGTAACCATTTCTCTTTAATGAACTGTACCATGGCTGAACCTGAAAGATAGAAATAATTATCAGAGGGAACCATACAAAAAAGGAGGAAGGAAAATATGAGAAACTAATCCACCCAAAGTTCCAGTTAATATTAAAAGCTTGGTTGCTGAGATGCTGTGCTGCTGTGCTGTTGTAAGGTTCTAGAATGTAAAACTCCCAGGATGTTTACCTCCTCATCCTTTCCTTGAAAACTGACACTGTGCCTAAAACAAGCTGAGCTGCTGTGGGGGTTCCAGAATGCTGTGTCATATCCTACACAAATCACTCTGCCAAAACCAAGAATATATACAACCTAAGAATCAAATGCTGAGGTGAACATTTATATACTGCCAGTTATCCAAAATACCTTCCCACTTAATGAAGTTTGACACTAACATTAAGAGTCTATTATAAAGCCATTGTACCCAAGATACAACCACACAAATAATTACATAATACCATTTAAACTACGCCCATCCATCCGTCCTTCCTCAACCCCTTTTCCCATTTTGTACATGCATGGGGTGCCACTTTAGCAGTGACAATCATCTCGAGCCAAGGTTAGTGTTGTCGCCTCACAGCAAGAGGTTCTTCCGTTCGATTCTTGGCTGGAGCGCCTTCTGTGTAGAGTCTGCATATCCTCCCCACGGTCAAGTGATGTTAAAGACATGCAGGTAGGTGTGAACGTGAATGAGCATGCCTTCATTGAAGGTTGGGCGTCGGGCTGGCAACTCGGCACTGTAAAAATCCACTGCCAATCATCATGGCCGGCCTTAGGCATAGGCCAACTAGGCGGCCGCCTAGGGCGCCGCTCTAGTAGGGGCACTTTTCCAGTATTTATTTGGTGTAGGTAGACTAGGATGGGGGCACCAGATGGTGTGGTGGGGGGTGCCATGGAGCCCTTTTGCCTAGGGCACCAGTTGACCTAAGGCCGCTCCTGCCAATCATGAGCGGACTGGAGTTCTGCTGTGGCGACCCCTAACCAGGAAAAGCCGAAAGTCTTTTTTTTATTAAATACGTAAAACATGGTGAGAGCAATGCTGGCAATGTAATGGACAGCTAAAGAGCGTACGGCTGATAACCCTCACCATAGCCTACAGCCTTCCACCTGTGCGGTCACACTGCCAGATGGCTCCATCTTCATCCATCCAACGTGCATGCTGATGGAATCTGCAGCCAAAAACAGCCATATTTCCCTTAAATAGGGAGTATGGGTCTGCAACCGCCCCCCCCCCACCATGACGACTCATGCTTGTGGACAATGGGTCATTACAACTGTAAGTTGTCATTTTCTTGGAATCCTTTACTGAGAAAGAGCAACACCATGCATTTCAGGTTCTTAGTTCTTTCACACAGCATTCAGGACAGATCTTATGGCATCATCAATGTAACAATGGTACACTTTTAAGGTAGTAACAAATAAAAAGCACACAATAGCTTATAGTGACATAGTGTCCCAGACTGTAGTCTCATCCGCAATTCACAAAGGTTCTGCTCATTTTGTGGTCCATGACTGACTAGAGTTCCTGCACAAACTTTAATATGTGTTACAACAGTACAATACATGCATTTGTAGCCCACAGTGTAGGATAAAAATATGACCACCTAGTGATTTAGATTTGCTTATACTAATTTGGCTGCTTAAGCTGCATTTTTCAAATGTAAACTCTGCAAGTTTTTTGGGTTGCATGCCATGTCCTCCTTTCTGACTGTGTCCAAGTGCATAGAAAGTCTGTTTCTTCAGAATGTAAGAAACAAAGTAAAGCACTACACTGTCTTGACATCTACATTGCTCATCCTTAAAAAAAGAAGGTCTCATATTTTATCATGAACCAACTGTCATTTAGCAGACATCCCATGTGGTTTCAATCCCTTTAACACCTGTACTTGTATATACTATTAAAACAGCTCCCCATTGAGATTTGTGTACAGAAGAGTGTGGAAAAATGCTTCAGCAGTCAAAACAGACCATCTGACTTCTTATCTAAAACATCTGTCTTTGATTGTCACTGTGATCTTTCCATACAACCACTTAACACGGATGCAAGCAATGAACTCTTTGTACTGACATAGTATAATTTGCAGCAAGTTCCTTTTCCACTTTTCAGTTCCATAGTTATTAACAGATCTTCTCAGGGACACAGTTGTAGCTACAGATATATATATATATATATATATATATATACATATACACACACACACACACACACACACACACACACACACACACACACACACACACACACACACACCAATCTGGGGATAAGAAAAGTTTTTAAGAAAATTCTTCCCATTTTATGCCTTAGCCTAGGCAGTAGGAAAGCAGACATGTAGGCAAAGTGATCTCTAAGAAACCAAGTCAGGTGTGACTAGAGCACGAGGAAGAACTGCTATCTAATAAATTATTTTTGGAATGGTAAGGGGTGTATCTGTGCTAATTTATTTTAAATATTGCTTTCAGATTTTCTACTGTTCATTAAAGCAAGCTAAGAGAATCCTAGTTTCTGTGATATAAATTACATTTCTTATAACAAAGAGTAAAATATGTGGCTTTCACTTACATTAAAAAAGGACTGTTCGCTGGAAGTAAAAAAAGATAATTAACTTGAGTTTTTCCAAACAAATGTTTTTGGCACAGATTTTCACTTAGAATTTGAATAAACATAGCAGATTGATATTGACAAGTGCGGCATATTAGATTTACTTATTGATAATGAACATGCTGAAACTGTTAGTTTCCTGATGCAATATGCACTATTTTATTTCTGCAATGCAGTAGCAGATGGGCTTTCAGGTGTGCATGTGTTTAATTTTCTGGTGTGTGTGTGTGTGTGTGTGTGTGTGTGTGTGTGTGTGTGTGTGTGTGTGTGTGTGTGTGTGTGTGTGTGTGTGTGTGTGTGTGTGTGTGTGTGTGTGTGTTTGTGTGTGTGTGTGTGTGTGTGTATGTGCATGTGTCTATGTATTTCCGTGCAAAAAGTATAATACTTTATGATAAAATAATGAGGGCACAATGCAATGTATTTCATCACTGTTCTTTAAGCACCTTTTCTCAATATCGACAGCCCTTCTCATTTTCTTTCCTTTTCCTACTTGAATGAGGTCCTTTAAGGCTTTTTTTTAATCTTCTATTTATCTGTGCTAGTAGTACTTACTATGCAAAACAGCTCTGTGAGTGATTAAGTGAAGGAAGAGGATTTAGCGATATAAGAACTGCTACCGCCCTATTTTAGAACTAATGGGTCATGTATGCTAGCTGCTTAACTGTATCCGAATGAGTTCTAAGACCATTCTAATGAGAGCTAGAGCATGTGCATGAACATGAAGTGAAACTCTGAACGGGAGGACTTTCTGGTGCATAGGAGCTTCGCATGCACTGTGATGCTTACAGTACCATCAATATTAGCTTAGCAACATGTGTTAGTAACCTGTTTCAAAGCCAGTGTCTATGACGTGTTTCACTGCCTTTCACATCAAAGATACAATCTGCTAGTAGCTGACATACCATCACCTCTATGACCAGGATACTGTCGACCACAACTATGTGCACAGTGACCTCATGTATGAGTTAGTAGACATAGGCCACCAACATATTTAATCAAGGGGGATTGCATGTTCTACCTACACCAGTGGATCCCAATGGGCACAGAGGTTTGCATGGGTTTAGCCATTCTTGGTATGAGGATCTTTAATCACCTGACAGGGAGACATTAGGAGTTCCATAAGTGTTGGCTTTTTGAATCCTACAACAGTTCCTTGAAGTGATGGTGTAGCTTGCATAGGAGTATACCTGGTTTTCATGGAAAGCAGATGAGGGAACCACTACTACAACAGCAGTGTACAGCATAGTTCATTTCTGTGATGTCCTGGGGGCCATCAATTTCAGTGTTATTGTTTTCAAAGCCCCACCTATTCCGCATATTGAACAAAAGGGCTTCACCTCCACCAATTGCAAGGTGGCCTGCAATGCTCATCGTATTATATACAAAGTATCTGTGTACCAGTCAGGAAATTCTTATGATTCCTACATCTGATACACATGCAAAATATTCCATTGTTTCATGATAGATGGCTTTCAACAATGTCATCTAGTTTGTATGTTCACAGGCAGCTGCAGTGTCTTGGATATCTTATTCCCATGGGCATAAGCAGCAGGTCACTCATAATGGTGTCCACTGTTGTGTATTGCAGGTGATGTCTTACTTGGAACTTTAACTTGAGGACCCCATCAGATCCTCCCAAACCATGGAGAAGGTGGTGTAAGGGATTCTTCTTCTGTATTAATATGTCTGGCAGCATGTGCAGTAAACACCTTAGACCTGCAGTCAGTTATTCATGTTATGTGCTGTGTTACACAGTATGGTAGTACGCAAACAACAAACAACAAAAAAGAACAACAAGAACAGTGGATTGTATCAAGCCTATCTTACAAACCTATGGCAGCAGTGAAGCTGTCAGGCAATGAATTGCTAGAGGAATTGGCAGTAGCAGTGCCCCTATGCAAAGTAGAGACAAGAACAAGACATTGCAGCATTGACAAAGGGGTGGTATCTGGTCCACAACTATGGACCAAAACAAGGACAACATAGACTAGAAATAATGCATGCATCAGCACACCAAGACAATGTATTATAATGCATTGTCAAACATATTGTACATCAGACATTATCCTATTCACACAGCCAATGGGGTAGGGAGGGCAGAGTCATCACCATTTGCACAGGTAGGGTAGGGCACAGTGACAGGTGACAGCAATGCTACCATACGTGTCATGTGATGTGCATATGGTAACCATACAGATGGTTTAGTTTTTACAGGGTCTGGGATCACATACTTGGAGGATGAGGTAGAGTTTCCATGTTGTGACGGGTAACTAGGTGTAGCATATGGTACTGCTGTGTTAGAGTAAGATGTGTCTTTTTTTCTAGAAAGGTTGTAGCATTTTGGGAACATTTATGGATATGCACTTGCTGCCCCATGTGGGGAGGCAATAGAGGGACAGCATCCATTTCCCTAAGTATAGTCACTGTTAGGTTTTGTACTCAGTAGGCCAACAGGATGCAGTTATGTTACAGAATTAGAAGACCCATTGAGGCTACTCTGTGGATCATCCTTGAGGTGGAGTCAGATAATCGATAGTCACAACAATGAGATTGCCCATGCCTGCAGTTAGAGGCAGTCATGGCCAGGGAGACAGTGATACAATCTATAGAGCAGTATGCGCCATCTGCAAAGTTCTGGCCTATGACCATGTACCATTCATCCATATACTTGCTTGGTCATTGTGCCATTTGCCAGTATTTTGGATGTACCAGTGGGGAAGTGTAAGTGCACATAATTGTACTTGGCAGATCTCTGTCTAAGCACTCTCCTCTACATCCATTGATGGCAACATATCTGTCTTCTAATGTGCTGTCACCATTTCTACCCATGCCATACTGACAGCAACAATAAGCATTTTATTATTGCCCATTATATTGTAACACTTTGCTGATAACAAGTGGTGTAACCTATATGCAGAAGGCCTTATTTTCCTTGTAATGTGCTTTGCAGTAAGTGATCATATGCTACAATGCAGCCCCTAGTGACTATTTTGTGACCTGCTCCAAGCCAGGGTGAATCATCACAGCCACTCAGTAGCTTGCAATGCCCTTATGCCCAGTTCCTGTCAGGGTCAGACCCCAAGATCAAGACTGTAAGTTGTCATGTTCTTGAGCACTGTTGCCTCAAGCATTCTACTGTTCGGTATATGTATCTGTTGCTTCCATGTACCACATGTGCTTATTACATGCCTGATGGAGATTATCAGTTGTCTTGCCTTCTTTCATTGTGCCTATATGACAGTAAACATTGTTATCCATTGAATTTCTATTTCTAACTTACTTACTGTAACCTGGTTTCCCACAATATTGAGATTGTACATTTTATTGCACTAAAATGGATATGTAGCACAGTGGTTATGATAATGATGTGAATTAGTGGGATTGTTTTTCAATCACTGTCATTGCTTGTTGAATTCACCCACAGTCAGTGCTACCATGCTTATCTGGGTCCATTTCCATGCTAGGAGTCAATTACACAATATACTCATGCACAGACACTGTGAAACCTTCATGACACCTGTCTTCACTAGTAATACATTCTATAGCACACCATTGTTACCTGATGTTATGTGACATCTAGTTTTGTACATGTCTGCCATTTTGCTTCTCATTCTGACCTGTTGAGTAGACAGGGCTTCTTCAGATGCTGGCTTCAGCAGACCACATGTTTGCTGCACAGGGATTGCCAGGAGTGCCTGTGCTCCATGTATAAAGCCGATCTCTAGTACTACCTCATTGTTCCTGACATGTAATGATGTGATCACGCATAGTGTGATTACTTCATTTATTTTAAGAAGCATGACTTATTCACTATCAGCCCTTTTCCTGGAAAGCCATTATTATACTGGTCTTAATGCATAGATAACCAGCAAAAAACTTGCCATGCTAAAATATCTGCGATATTTAGCACAGAACCACAGAACTGCAATTTTTTATGAATTCCCCCTACCCCATATGGTGTAGCCAGTTCTTTCAGTTTTAATTATTTTACTTTTATTTTATTTGTGTACATAAATCACAGTGGATAGTTCCAGTCAATATAACTCTTAAGTCTTTTGTGGTTTCCTATATGAAGCCACTATTGGAAAAAGCATTATTCACATTTCTTGTGTTTTGTGTCCACTTAATGACTACACTATACTTAATTCATCTCTTTGTATATTTATGAAAAGTTAGAGGTAACTCACCTCCCATTGTCTGACAATTTAGTTAACATTAAGTTACATTTTTTGTCAGTTTCATGACTTGCTGCATATATGCCCAGTCTTCCTTTTATGCCAAAACTACAAAACTTGACTTACCAATAAACCTCTTCAAATGCTGAAACATGATTGCTGGACACAAAGTAAACCACAGGGCTGATAATAATTCATAAAGCCTCTTAATAAACAAGACCAGGGAAGTCAGCATTTTTGTAAAGCAATATCACTCTGCTCTATAAGAGGTAATTATTCACACTGCTGTAATAATACTGAAGTTAATATAAGTGGTAATTAGTCACTCTGCTCTAATAATACTGAAGTTAATATACGAGGTAATTAGTCACTCTGATCTAATTAATATTGAAGTTTATATAAGTGGAAATTAGTCACTCTGCTCTAATGATACTGAAGTTAATATAAAAGGGAATTAGTCACTCTGCTGTAATAATACTGGTTAATATAAGTGGTAATTAGTCACTCTGCTCTAATACTGAAGTTAATATAAGTGGTAATTAGTCACTCTGCTGTAATAACATTGAAGTTAATATAAGTGGTAATTAGACACTCTGCTGTAATAATACTGAAGTTAATATAAGTGGTTATTAGTCACTCTGCTGTAATAATATTGAGGTTAATATAAAAGGTAATTAGCCACTCTGCCCTAATAATATTGAAGTTAATATAAGTGGTAATTAGCCACTCTGCTGTAATAATACTGAAGTTAATATAAGTGGTAATTTGTCACTCTGCTGTAATAATACTAAAGTTAATATAAGAGGTAATTAATCACTCAGCTCCAATAACTTCTTCTTCTTCTTTCGGCTTTTTCCCAGTTAGGGGTCGCCACAGCGGATCACCTGTCCGCACATTGAATGGCAGTGGAGTTTTACGGTGTCGAGTTGCCAGCCCGGCGCCCAACCTTCCACAGAAGGCACACTCACACGCACACCTAGGGCCAATTTAGAGTGTCCAATCCACCTGCAGCATGTCTTTGGGATGTGGGAGGAAACCGGAGCACCCGGAGGAAACCCACGCGACCACAGGGAGGACATGCAGACTCCGCACAGAAGGCACCCCAGCCGAGGATCGAACCGGAGAACCTCTTGCTGTGAGGCAGCAATGCTAACCACTGCACCACCGTGGCCGCCCACTCAGCTCCAATAACACTGAAGTTAATATAAGTGGTAATAAGTCACTCTGCTGTAATAATACTGCAGTTAATATAAGTGGTAATTAGTCACTCTGCTCTAATAATACTGAAGTTAATATAAGTGGTAATTAGTCACTCTGCTGTAATAATACTGCAGTTAATATAAGTGGTAATTAGTCACTCTGCTCTAATAATACTGAAGTTAATATAAGTGGTAATTAGTCACTCTGCTGTAATAATACTGAACTTAATATAAGTGGTAATTAGTCACTCTGCTGTAATAATACTGAACTTAATATAAGTGGTAATTAGTCACCCTGCTATAATAAAACTGAAGTTAATATAAGTGGTAATTAGCCAGTCTGCTCTAATAATACTGAAGTTAATATAAGTGGTAATTAGTCACTCTGCCCTAATAATACTGAACCTAATATAAGTGGTAATTAGTCATTCTGCTGTAATAATACTGAAGTTAATATAAGTGGAAATTAGTCACTCTGCTCTAATAATACTGAAGTTAATATAAGAGGTAACTAGTCACTCTGCTGTAATAATACTGAGGTTAATATAAGAGGTAATTTGTCACTCTGCTCTAATAATACAAGAGGTAATTAGTCACTCTGCTGTAATGATACTGTAGTTAATATAAGAGGTAATTAGTCACTCTGCTGTAAGAATACTGAAGTTAATATAAGTGGTAATTAGTCACTCTGCTCTAATAATACTGAAGTTAATATACGTGGTAATTAGTCACTCTGCACTAATAATACTGAAGTTAATATAAGAGGTAATTAATCACTCAGCTGTAATAATACTAAAGTTAATATAAGAGGTAATTAGTCACTCTGCTGTAATAATACTGAAGTTAATATAAGTGGTAATTAGTCACTTTGCTCTAATAATACTAAAGTTAATATAAGTGGTAATTAGTCACTCTGCTCTAATAATACTGAAGTTAATATAAGTGGTAATTAGTCACGTTGCTCTAATAGTACTGAAATTACTATAAGTGGAAAGTAGACAGTCTGCTCTAATAATACTGAAGTTAATATAAGAGGTAATTAGTCACTCTGCTGTAATAATAATGAAGTTAATATAAGAGGTAATTTGTCACTCTGCTCTAATATTATAAAAGGTAATTAGTCACTCTGCTGTAAAAATACTGAAGTTACTATAAGTTGTAAGTAGTCATTCTGCTGAAATAATACAAAAGTTAATATAAGTGGTAATTAGTCACTCTGATGTAGTAATACTGAAGTTAATATAAGTGGTAATTAGTCATTCTGCTCTAATAATACTGAAGTTAATATGTGGTAATTAGTCACTTTGCTGTAATAATACTGAAGTTAATATAAGTGGTAATCAGTTACTTTGCTCTAATAATACTGAAGTTAATATAAGTGGTAATTAATCACTCTGCTGTAGTAATACTTAAGTCAATATAAGAGGTAATTAGTCACTCTGCTGTAGTAATACTGAAGATAATATAAGTGGTGGTTAGTCACTTTGCTATAATAATATTAAAGTTAATATGTGGTAATTAGACACTCTGCTATAATAATACAGAAGTTAATATAAATGGTAATTAGTCACTCTGCTCTAATAGTACTGAAATTAATATAAGTGGTAAGTAGTCACTCTGCTCTAATAATACTGAAGTTAATATAAGAGGTAATTGGTTACTCTGCTGTAATAATAATGAAGTTAATATAAGAGGTAATTTGTCACTGCTCTAATATTATAAAATGTAATTAGTCACTCTGCTGTAATAATACTGACGTTAATATAAGTGGTAATTAGTCATTCTGCTCTAATAATACTGAGATCAATATAAGAGGTAAATAGCCGCTCTGCTGTAATACTACTGAAGTTATTAAAAGTGGTAATTAGTCACTCTGCTCTAATAATACTGAAGTTAATATAAGAGGTAATTAGTCACTCTGCTGTAATAATACTGAAGTCAATATAAGAGGTAATGTGTCACTCTGCTCTGATAATATAAAAGGTAAAGTCACTCTGCTGTAATAATACTGAAGTTACTATAAGTGGTAATTAGTCACTCTGCTCTAATAATACTGAAGTTAATATAAGAGGTAATTAGTCACTCTGCTTTAATAATACTAAAGTTACTATAAGTGGTAGTCACTCTGCTGTAATAATATTGAAGTTAATATAAGTTGTAATTCATCACTCTGCTGTAATAATACTGAAGTTAATATAAGAGGTAATTTGTCACTCTGTTCTAATAATATAAAAGGTAAAGTCACTCTGCTGTAATAATACTGAAGTTACTATAAGTGGTAATTAGTCACTCTGCTGTAATAATACTGAAGTTAATATAAGTGGTAATTAGTCACTCTTCTCTAATAATACTGAAGTTAATATAAGAGATAATTAGTCACTCTGCTGTTTTAATACTGAAGTTAATATAAGAGGTAATTAGACACTCTGCTGTAATAATACTGAAGTTAATATAAGAGGTAATTTGTCACTCTGCTCTAATAATATAAAAGGTAATTAGTCACTCTGCTGTAATAACACTGAAGTTAATATAAGTGGTAATTAGTCACTCTGCTCTAATAGTGAAGTTAATATAAGAGGTAATTAATCACTCTGCTGTAATAATACTGAAGTTAATATAAGAGGTAATTAGTCACTCTGCTGTAATAATACTGAAGTTAATATAACTGGTAATTAGTCACTTTCCTCTAATAATACTAAAGTTAATATAAGTGGTAATTAGTCACTCTGCTCTAATAATACTGAAGTTAATATAAGTGGTAATTAGTCACTCTGCTCTAATAGTACTGGAATTAATATAAGTGGTAAGTAGACACTCTGCTCTAATAACACTGAAGTTAATATAAGAGGTCATTTCTCACCCTGCTCTAATATTATAAAAGGTAATTAGTCACGCTGCTGTAATAATACTGAAGTTACTATAAGTCGTAATTAGTCACTCTGCTGAAATAATACAGAAGTTAATGTAAGTGGTAATTAGTCACTCTGCTGTAGTAATACTGAAGTTAATATAAGTGGTAATTAGTCATTCTGCTCTAATAATACTGAAGTTAATATAAGTGGTAATTAGTCACTTTGCTGTAATAATACTGAAGTTAATATAAGTGGTGATTAGTCATTTTGCTCTAATAATACTAAAGTTAATATATGTGGTAATTAATCACTCTGCTGTTGTAATACTGAAGTCAATATAAGAGGTTATTAGTCACTCTGCTCTAGTAATACTGAAATTAATATAAGTGGTAATTAGTAACGTTGGTGTAATAATACTGAAGTTAATATAAGTGGTGATTAGTCACTTTGCTCTAATAATACTAAAGTGAATATGTGGTAATTAGACACTCTGCTCTAATAATACTGAAGTTAATATAAGTGGTAATTAGTCACTCTGCTCTAATAGTACTGAAATTAACATAAGTGGTAAGTAGTCACTCTGCTCTAATAATACTGAAGTTAATATAAGAGGTAAATGGTTACTCTGCTGTAATGATAATGAAGTTAATATAAGAGGTAATTTGTCACTCTGCTCTAATATTATAAAATGTAATTAGTCACTCTGCTGTAATAATACTGAAGTTAATATAAGTGGTAATTAGTCATTCTGCTCTAATAATACTGAGATCAATATAAGAGGCAAATAGTCGCTCTGCTGTAATAATACTAAAGTTATTATAAGTGGTAATTAGTCACTCTGCTGTAATAATACTGAAGTTAATATCAGTGGTAATTAGTCACTCTGCTCTAATAATCCTGAAGTGAATATAACAGGTAATTAGTCACGCCTGTAATAATACTGAAGTCAATATAAGAGGTAATGCGTCACTCTGCTCTGATAATATAAAAGGTAATTAGTCACTCTGCTGTAATAATACTGAAGTTACTATAAGTCATAGTCACACTGCTGAAATAATACTGAAGTTAATATAAGTTGTAATTCGTCACTCTGCTGTAATAATACTGAAGTTAAAATAAGAGGTAATTTGTCACTCTGTTCTAATAATATAAAAGGTAAAGTCACTCTGCTGGAACAATACTGAAATTACTATAAGTGGTAATTAGTCACTCTGCTGTAATAATACTGAGGTTAATATAAGGGGTGATTAGTCACTCTTCTCTAGTAATACTGAAGTTAATATAAGAGGTAATTAGTCACTCTGCTGTTATAATACTGAAGTTAATATAAGAGGTAATTAGTCACTCTGCTGTAATAATACTGAAGTTAATACAAGAGGTAATTTGTATCTCTGCTCTAGTAATTTAAAAGATAATTAGTCACTCTGCTGTAATAACACTAAAGTTAATATCAGTGGTAATTAGACACTCTGCTGTAATAATACTGAAGTTAATATAAGTGGTAATTAGTCACTCTGCTGTAATAATATTGAGGTTAATATAAGAGGTAATTAGCCACTCTACCCTAATAATACTGAAGCTAATATAAGTGGTAATTAGCCACTCTGCTGTAATAATACTGAAGTTAATACAAGTGGTAATTTGTCACTCTGCTGTAATAATACTAAAGTTAATATAAGAGGTAATTAGTCACTCTGATGTAATAATACTGAAGTTAATATAAGTGGTAATTAGTCACTCTGCTTTAATAATACTGAAGTTAATATAAGTGGTAATTAGTCACTCTGCTACAATAACACTGAAGTTAATATAAGTGGTAATAAGTCACTCTGATGTAATAATACTGACGTTAATATAAGTGGTAATTAGTCAATCTGCTTTAATATTACTGAAGTTAATATAAGTGGTAATTAGTCATTCTGCTCTAATAATACTGAAGTTAATATCGTGGTAATTAGACACTCTGCTGTAATAATACTGAAGTTGATATAAGTGGTAATTAATCACTCTGCTGTAATAATACTGAACTTAATATAAGTGGTAATTAGTCACTCTGCTGTTATAATACTGAAGTTAATATAAGTGGTAATTAGCCACTCTGCTCTTATAATGCTGAAGTTAATATAAGTGGTAATTAGTCACTCTTCCCTAATAAGACTGAACTTAATATAAGTGGTAATTAGTCACTCTGCTGTAATAATACTGAAGTTCATATAAGTGGTAATTAGTCACTCTGCTCTAATAATACTGAAGTTAATATAAGAGGTGACTAGTCAATCTGCTGTAATAATACTGAGGTTAATATAAGAGGTAATTTGTCACTCTGCTCTAATAATATAAGAGGTAATTAGTCACTCTGCTGTAATGATATTGAAGTTAATATAAATGGCAATTAGTCACTCTGCTGTAATAAAACTGATGATAATATAAGAGGTAATTAGTCACTCTGCTGTAAGAATACTGAAGTTAATATTAGTGGTAATTACTCACTCTGCACTAATAATACTGAAGTTAATATAAGTGGTAATTAGTCACTCTGTTCTAATAGTACTAAAAGTAATATGAGTGGCAAGTAGTCACTCTGCTCTAATAATACTGAAGTTAATATAAGAGGTAATTAGTCACGCTGCTGTAATAATAATGAAGTTAATATAATAGATAATTTGTCACTCTGCTCTAATATTATAAAAGGTAATTAGTCACTCTGCTGTAATAATACAGAAGTTACTATAAGTGGTAATTAGTCACTCTGCTGTAATAATACAGAAGTTAATATAAGTGGTAATTAGTCATTTTACTGCGATAATACTGAAGTTAAAATAAGTGGTAATTAGTCACTTTGCTCTAATAATACTAAAGTTAATATAAGTGGTAATTAGTCACTTTGCTCTAATAATACTGAAGTCACTATAAGTGGTAATCAGTCACTCTGCTGTAGTAATACTGAATGTAATATAAGTGGTAATTAGTCACTCTGCTCTAATAGTACTGAAATTAATATAAGTGGTAAGTAGTCTCTCTGCTCTAATAATACTGAATTTAATATAAGAGGTAATTGGTCACTCTGCTGTAATGATAATGAAGTTAATATATGAGGTAATTTGTCAGTCTGCTCTAATATTATAAAAGGTAATTAGTCACTCTGCTGTAGTAATACTGAAGTTAATATAAGTGGTAATTAGTCACTCTGCTGTAATAATACTGAAGTTAATATAAGTGGTATTTAGTCATTCTGCTGTAGTGATACTGAAGTTAATATAAGTGGTAATTAGTCATTCTGCTCTAATAATACTGAGATCAATATAAGAGGTAAATAGTCACTCTGCTGTAATAATACTGGAGTTATTATAAGTGGTAATTAGTCACTCTGCTGTAATAATACTGAAGTTAATATAAGTGGTAATTAGTCACTCTGCTCTAATCATATTGAAGTTAATATAAGAGGTAATTAGTCACTCTGCTGTAATAATACTGAAGTTAATATAAGAGGTTGTTAGTCACTCTGCTGTAATAATATTGAAGTCAATATAAGAGGTAATTTGTCACTCTGCTCTAATAATATAAAAGGTAATTAGTCACTCTGCTGTAATAATACTGAAGTTAGTATAAGTGGTAATTAGTCACTCTGCTGTAATAATACTGAAGTTAATATAAGTGGTAATTAGTCACTCTTCTCTAATAATACTGAAGTTAATATAAGAGGTAATTAGTCACTCTCCTGTTATAATACTGAAATTAATATAAGAGGTAATTAGTCACTCTGCTGTAATAATACTGAAGTTAATATAAGAGGTAATTTGTCACTGTGCTCTAATAATATGAAAGGTAATTAATCACTGTTGTAATAACACTGAAGTTAATATAAGTGGTAATTAGACAATCTGCTCTAATAGTACTGAAATTAATATAAGTGATAAGTAGACACTCTGCTCTAATAACACTGAAGTTAATATAAGAGGTAATTAGTCACTCTGCTGTAATAATAATGAAGTTAAAATAAGAGGTAATTTGTCACTCTGCTCTAATATTATAAAAGGTAATTAGTCACTCTGCTGTAATAATACTGAAGTTACTATAAGTTGTAATTAGTCACTCTGCTGTAATAATACTGACGTTAATATAAGTGGTAATTAGTCATTCTGCTCTAATAATACTGAGATCAATATAAGAGGTAAATAGCCGCTCTGCTGTAATACTACTGAAGTTATTAAAAGTGGTAATTAGTCACTCTGCTCTAATAATACTGAAGTTAATATAAGAGGTAATTAGTCACTCTGCTGTAATAATACTGAAGTCAATATAAGAGGTAATGTGTCACTCTGCTCTGATAATATAAAAGGTAAAGTCACTCTGCTGTAATAATACTGAAGTTACTATAAGTGGTAATTAGCCACTCTGCTCTAATAATACTGAAGTTAATATAAGAGGTAATTAGTCACTCTGCTTTAATAATACTAAAGTTACTATAAGTGGTAGTCACTCTGCTGTAATAATATTGAAGTTAATATAAGTTGTAATTCATCACTCTGCTGTAATAATACTGAAGTTAATATAAGAGGTAATTTGTCACTCTGTTCTAATAATATAAAAGGTAAAGTCACTCTGCTGTAATAATACTGAAGTTACTATAAGTGGTAATTAGTCACTCTGCTGTAATAATACTGAAGTTAATATAAGTGGTAATTAGTCACTCTTCTCTAATAATACTGAAGTTAATATAAGAGATAATTAGTCACTCTGCTGTTTTAATACTGAAGTTAATATAAGAGGTAATTAGACACTCTGCTGTAATAATACTGAAGTTAATATAAGAGGTAATTTGTCACTCTGCTCTAATAATATAAAAGGTAATTAGTCACTCTGCTGTAATAAAACTGAAGTTAATATAAGTGGTAATTAGTCACTCTGCTCTAATAGTGAAGTTAATATAATAGGTAATTAATCACTCTGCTGTAATAATACTGAAGTTAATATAAGAGGTAATTAGTCACTCTGCTGTAATAATACTGAAGTTAATATAACTGGTAATTAGTCACTTTCCTCTAATAATACTAAAGTTAATATAAGTAATAATACTGAAGTTAATATAAGTGGTAATTAGTCACCTGCTCTAATAATACTGAAGTTAATATAAGTGGTAATTAGTCACTCTGCTCTAATAGTACTGGAATTAATATAAGTGGTAAGTAGACACTCTGCTCTAATAACACTGAAGTTAATATAAGAGGTAATTTCTCACCCTGCTCTAATATTATAAAAGGTAATTAGTCACGCTGCTGTAATAATACTGAAGTTACTATAAGTCGTAATTAGTCACTCTGCTGAAATAATACAGAAGTTAATGTAAGTGGTAATTAGTCACTCTGCTGTAGTAATACTGAAGTTAATATAAGTGGTAATTAGTCATTCTGCTCTAATAATACTGAAGTTAATATAAGTGGTAATTAGTCACTTTGCTGTAATAATACTGAAGTTAATATAAGTGGTGATTAGTCACTTTGCTCTAATAATACTAAAGTTAATATATGTGGTAATTAATCACTCTGCTGTTGTAATACTGAAGTCAATATAAGAGGTTATTAGTCACTCTGCTCTAGTAATACTGAAATTAATATAAGTGGTAATTAGTAACGTTGGTGTAATAATACTGAAGTTAATATAAGTGGTGATTAGTCACTTTGCTCTAATAATACTAAAGTGAATATGTGGTAATTAGACACTCTGCTCTAATAATACTGAAGTTAATATAAGTGGTAATTAGTCACTCTGCTCTAATAGTACTGAAATTAACATAAGTGGTAAGTAGTCACTCTGCTCTAATAATACTGAAGTTAATATAAGAGGTAAATGGTTACTCTGCTGTAATGATAATGAAGTTAATATAAGAGGTAATTTGTCACTCTGCTTTAATATTATAAAATGTAATTAGTCACTCTGCTGTAATAATACTGAAGTTAATATAAGTGGTAATTAGTCATTCTGCTCTAATAATACTGAGATCAATATAAGAGGCAAATAGTCGCTCTGCTGTAATAATACTAAAGTTATTATAAGTGGTAATTAGTCACTCTGCTGTAATAATACTGAAGTTAATATAAGTGGTAATTAGTCACTCTGCTCTAATAATCCTGAAGTGAATATAACAGGTAATTAGTCACGCCTGTAATAATACTGAAGTCAATATAAGAGGTAATTAGTCACTCTGCTCTAATACTGAAGTTAATATAAGAGGTAATTAGTCACTCTGCTGAAATAATACTGAAGTTAATATAAGTTGTAATTCGTCACTCTGCTGTAATAATACTGAAGTTAAAATAAGAGGTAATTTGTCACTCTGTTCTAATAATATAAAAGGTAAAGTCACTCTGCTGTAATAATACTGAAGTTACTATAAGTGGTAATTAGTCACTCTGCTGTAATAATACTGAAGTTAATATAAGGGATGATTAGTCACTCTTCTCTAGTAATACTGAAGTTAATATAAGAGGTAATTAGTCACTCTGCTGTTATAATACTGAAGTTAATATAAGAGGTAATTAGTCACTCTGCTGTAATAATATGGAAGTTAATATAAGAGGTAATTTGTCACCCTGCTCTAATAATTTAATATAAGATAATTAGTCACTCTCCTGTAATAACACTAAAGTTAATATCAGTGGTAATTAGACACTCTGCTGTAATAATACTGAAGTTAATATAAGTGGTAATTAGTCACTCTGCTGTAATAATATTGAGGTTAATATAAGAGGTAATTAGCCACTCTGCTGTAATATTACTGAAGCTAATATAAGTGGTAATTAGCCACTCTGCTGTAATAATACTGAAGTTAATACAAGTGGTAATTTGTCACTCTGCTGTAATAATACTGAAGTTAATATAAGAGGTAATTAGTCACCTGATGTAATAATACTGAAGTTAATATAAGTGGTAATTAGTCACTCTGCTTTAATAATACTGAAGTTAATATAAGTGGTAAATAGTCACTCTGCTGTAATAACTCTGAAGTTAATATAAGTGGTAATAAGTCACTCTGATGTAATAATACTGACGTTAATATAAGTGGTAATTAGTCAATCTGCTTTAATAATACTGAAGTTAATATAAGTGGTAATTAGTCATTCTGCTCTAATAATACTGAAGTTAATATAAGTGGTAATTAGACACTCTGCTGTAATAATACTGAAGTTGATATAAGTGGTAATTAATCACTCTGCTGTAATAATACTGAACTTAATATAAGTGGTAATTAGTCACTCTGCTGTTATAATACTGAAGTTAATATAAGTGGTAATTAGCCACTCTGCTGAAATAATGCTGAAGTTAATATAAGTGGTAATTAGTCACTCTGCCCTAATAAGACTGAACTTAATATAAGTGGTAATTAGTCACTCTGCTGTAATAATACTGAAGTTCATATACGTGGTAATTAGTCACTCTGCTCTAATAATACTGAAGTTAATATCAGAGGTGACTAGTCAATCTGCTGTAATAATACTGAGGTTAATATAAGAGGTAATTTGTCACTCTGCTCTAATAATATAAGAGGTAATTAGTCACTCTGCTGTAATGATATTGAAGTTAATATAAATGGCAATTAGTCACTCTGCTGTAATAAAACTGATGATAATATAAGAGGTAATTAGTCACTCTGTTGTAATTAGTCACTCTGTTGTAAGAATACTGAAGTTAATATTAGTGGTAATTACTCACTCTGCACTAATAATACTGAAGTTAATATGTGGTAATTAGTCACTCTGTTCTAATAGTACTAAAAGTAATATAAGTGGCAAGTAGTCACTCTGCTCTAATAATACTGAAGTTAATATAAGAGGTAATTAGTCACGCTGCTGTAATAATAATGAAGTTAATATAATAGATAATTTGTCACTCTGCTCTAATATTATAAAAGGTAATTAGTCACTCTGCTGTAATAATACAGAAGTTACTATAAGTGGTAATTAGTCACTCTGCTGTAATAATACAGAAGTTAATATAAAGTTAATATAAGTGGTTATTAGTCACTTTGCTCTAATAATACTGAAGTTAAAATAAGTGGCAATTAGTCACTTTGCTCTAATAATACTAAAGTTAATATAAGTGGTAATTAGTCACTCTGCTGTAGTAATACTGAAGGAAGTTAATATAAGTGGTAATCAGTCACTCTGCTGTAGTAATACTGAAGGTAATATGAGTGGTAATTAGTCACTCTGCTCTAATAATACTGAAATTAATATAAGTGGTAAGTAGTCACTCTGCTCTAATAGTACTGAAATTAATATAAGTGGTAATTGGTCACTCTGCTGTAATGATAATGAAGCGAATATAAGAGGTAATTTGTCAGTCTGCTCTAATATTATACAAGGTAATTAGTCACTCTGCTGTAGTAATACTGAAGTTAATATAAGTGGTAATTAGTCACTCTGCTGTAATAATACTGAAGTTAATATATGTGGTAATTAGTCACTCTGCTGTAGTGATACTGAAGTTAATATAAGTGGTAATTAGTCATTCTGCTCTAATAATACTGAGATCAATATAAGAGGTAAATAGTCACTCTGCTGTAATAATACTGAAGTTATTATAAGTGGTAATTAGTCACTCTGCTGTAATAATACTGAAGTTAATATAAGTGGTAATTAGTCACTCTGCTCTAATCATATTGAAGTTAATATAAGAGGTAATTAGTCACTCTGCTGTAATAATACTGAAGTTAATATAAGAGGTTATTAGTCACTCTGCTGTAATAATATTTAATATAAGAGGTAATTTTTCACTCTGCTCTAATAATATAAAAGGTAATTAGTCACTCTGCTGTAATAATACTGAAGTTAATATAAGTGGTAATTAGTCACTCTGCTGTAATAATACTGAAGTTAATATAAGTGGTAATTAGTCACTCTTCTCTAATAATACTGAAGTTAATATAAGAGGTAATTAGTCACTCTGCTGTTATAATACTGAAGTTAATATAAGAGGTAATTAGTCACTCTGCTGTAATAATACTGAAGGTAACATAAGAGGTAATTTGTCACTCTGCTCTAATAATATGAAAGGTAATTAGTCACTGCTGTAATAACACTGAAGTTAATATAAGTGGTAATTAGACACTCTGCTCTAATTGTACTGAAATTAATATAAGTGATAAGTAGACACTCTGCTCTAATAACACTGAAGTTAATATAAGAGGTAATTAGTCACTCTGCTGTAATAATAATGAAGTTAATATAAGAGGTAATTTGTCACTCTGCTCTAATATTATAAAAGGAAATTAGTCACTCTGCTGTAATAATACTGAAGTTACTATAAGTTGTAATTAGTCAGTCTGATGAAATAATACAGAAGTTAATATAAGTGGTAATTAGTCACTCTGCTGTAGTAATACTGAAGTTAATATAAGTGGTAATTAGTCATTCTGCTCTAATAATACTGAAGTTAATATAAGTGGTAATTAGTCACTTTGCTGTAATAATACTGAAGTTAAAATAAGTGGTAATTAGTCACTTTGCTCTAATAATACTAAATTTAATATAAGTGGTAATTAATCACTCTGCTGTAGTAATACTGAAGTCAATATAAGAAGTAATTAGTCACTCTGCTGTAGTAATACTGAAGTTAATATATGTGGTAATTAGTCACTTTGCTGTAACAATACTGAAATTCATATAAGTGGTAATTAGTCACTTTGCTCTACTAATACTAAAGTTAATATAATTGGTAATTAGTCACTCTGCTCTAATCATATTGAAGTTAATATAAGAGGTAATTAGTCACTCTGCTGTAATAATACTGAAGTTAATATAAGAGGTTATTAGTCACTCTGCTGTAATAATACTGAAGTTAATATAAGAGGTAATTTGTCACTCTGTTCTAATAATATAAAAGGTAAAGTCACTCTGCTGTAATAATACTGAAGTTACTATAAGTGGTAATTAGTCATTGGTAATTAGTCACTCTGCTGTAATAATACTGAAGTTAATATAAGTGGTAATTAGTCACTCCTCTAATAATACTGAAGTTAATATAAGAGGTAATTAGTCACTCTGCTGTTATAATACTGAAGTTAATATAAGAGGTAATTAGTCACTCTGCTGTAATAATATGGAAGTTAATATAAGAGGTAATTTGTCACCCTGCTCTAATAATATAAAAGGTAATTAGTCACTCTGCTGTAATAATATTGAAGTTAATATAAGTGGTACTTAGTCACTCTGCTGTAATAATACTGAAGTTAATATAAGTGATAATTAGTCACTCTTCTCTAATAATACTGAAGTTAATATAAGAGGTAATTAGTCACTCTGCTGTTATAATACTGAAGTTAATATAAGAGGTAATTAGTCACTCTGCTGTAGTAATACTGAAGTTAATATAAGTGGTAATTAGTCACTCTGCTGTAATAATACTGAAGGTAATATAAGTGGTAATTAGTCACTCTGCTGTAATAATACTGAAGTTAATATAAGAGGTTATTAGTCACTCTGCTGTAATAATACTGAAGTTAATATAAAAGGTAATTAGTCACTCTGCTGTAATAATACTGAAGTTAATATAAGTGGTAATTAGTCACTCTGCTGCAATAATACTGAAGTTAATATAAGTGGTAATTAGTCACTCTTGTCTAATAATACTGAAGTTAATATAAGAGGTAATTAGTCACTCTGCTGTTATAATACTGAAGTTAATATAAGGTCACCTGCTGTAATAATACTGAAGTCTGCTGTTATAATACTGAAGTTAATATAAGAGGTAATTAGTCACTCTGCTGTAATAATACAGAAGTTAATATAAGTGGTAATTAGTCACTCTGCTCTAATAGTACTGAAATTAATATAAGTGATAAGTAGACACTCTGCTCTAATAACACTGAAGTTAATATAAGAGGTAATTAGTCACTCTGCTGTAATAATACTGAAGTTAATATAAGAGGTAATTAGTCACTCTGCTGTTATAATACTGAAGTTAATATAAGAGGTAATTAGTCACTCTGCTGTAATAATACTGAAGTTACTATAAGTTATAATTAGTCAGTCTGCTGAAATAATACAGAAGTTAATATAAGTTGTAATTAGTCACTCTGCTGTAGTAATACTGAAGTTAATTTAAGTGGTAATTTGTCATTCTGCTCTAATAATACAGAAGTTAATATAAGTGGTAATTAGTCACTCTGCTCTAATAGTACTGAAATTAATATAAGTGATAAGTAGACACTCTGCTCTAATAACACTGAAGTTAATATAAGAGGTAATTAGTCACTCTTCTCTAATAATACTGAAGTTAATATAAGAGGTAATTAGTCACTCTGCTGTTATAATACTGAAGTTAATATAAGAGGTAATTAGTCACTCTGCTGTAATAATACTGAAGTTAATATAAGAGGTAATTTGTCACTCTGCTCCAATAATATGAAAGGTAATTAGTCACTGCTGTAATAACACTGAAGTTAATATAAGTGGTAATTAGACACTCTGCTGTAATAATACAGAAGTTAATATAAGTGGTAATTAGTCACTCTGCTCTAATAGTACTGAAATTAATATAAGTGATAAGTAGACACTCTGCTCTAATAACACTGAAGCTAATATAAGAGGTAATTAGTCACTCTGTTGTAATAATAATGAAGTTAATATAAGAGGTAATTTGTCACTCTGCTCTAATATTATAAAAGGTAATTAGTCACTCTGCTGTAATAATACTGAAGTTACTATAAGTTGTAATTAGTCAGTCTGCTGAAATAATACAGAAGTTAATATAATTGGTAATTAGTCACTCTGCTGTAGTAATACTGAAGTTAATATAAGTGGTAATTAGTCATTCTGCTCTAATAATACTGTAGTTAATATAAGTGGTAATTAGTCACTTTGCTGTAATAATACTGAAGTTAAAATAAGTGGTAATTAGTCACTTTGCTCTAATAATACTAAAGTTAATATAAGTGGTAATTAATCACTCTGCTGTAGTAATACTGAAGACAATATAAGAAGTAATTAGTCACTTTGCTGTAATAATACTGAAATTAATATAAGTGGTAATTAGTCACTTTGCTCTATTAATACTAAAGTTAATATAAGTGGTAATTAGTCACTCTGCTCTAATAATACTGAAGTTAATAAAAGTGGTAATTAGCCACTCGGCTCTAGTAGTACTGAAATTAATATAAGTGGTAAGTAGTCACTCTGCTCTAATAATACTGAAGTTAATATAAGAGGTAATTGGTCACTCTGCAGTAATGATAATGAAGTTAATATAAGAGGTAATTTGTCAGTCTGCTCTAATATTATAAAAGGTAATTAGTCACACTGCTGTAATAATACTGAAGTTAATATAAGTGGTAATTAGTCACTCTGCTGTAATAATACTGAAGTTAATATAAGTGGTAATTAGTCACTGTGCTGTAGTGATACTGAAGTTAATATAGTGGTAATTAGTCATTCTGCTCTAATAATACTGAGATCAATATAAGAGGTAAATAGTCACTCTGCTGTAATAATACTGAAGTTATTATAAGTGGTAATTAGTCACTCTGCTGTAAGAATACTGAAGTTAATATAAGTGGTAATTAGTCACTCTGCTGTAATAATACTGAAGTTAATATAAGAGGTTATTAGTCACTCTGCTGTAATAATACTGAAGTCAATATAAGAGGTAATTTGTCACTCTGCTCTAATAATATAAAAGGTAATTAGTCAATATGCTGTAATAATACTGGCATTAATATAAGAGGTAATTTGTCACTCTGTTCTAATAATACAAAAGGTAAAGCCACTCTGCTGTAATAATACTGAAGTTACTATAAGTGGTAATTAGTCACTCTGCTTTAATAATACTGAAGTTAATATAAGTGGTAATTAGTCACTCTTCTCTAATAATACTGAAGTTACTATAAAAGGTAATTACTCACTCTGCTGTTATAATACTGAAGTTAATATAAGAGGTAATTAGTCACTCTGCTGTAATAATACTGAAGTTAATATAAGAGGTAATCTGTCACTCTGCTCTAATAATATGAAAGGTAATTAGTCACTGCTGTAATAACACTGAAGTTAATATAAGTGGTAATTAGACCCTCTGCTGTAATAATACAGAAGTTAATATAAGTGGTAATTAGTCACTCTGCTCTAATAGTACTGAAATTAATATAAGTGGTAAGTAGACACTCTGCTCTAATAACACTGAAGTTAATATGAAAGGTAATTAGTCACTCTGCTGTAATAATAATGAAGTCAATATAAGAGGTAATTTGTCACTCTGCTCTAATATTATAAAAGGTAATTAGTCACTCTGCTGTAATAATACTGAAGTTACTATAAGTTGTAATTAGTCACTCTGCTGAAATATTACAGAAGTTAATATAAGTGGTAATTAGTCACTCTGCTGTAGTAATACTGAAGTAAATATAAGTGGTAATTAGTCATTCTACTCTAATAATACTGAAGTTAATATAAGTGGTAATTAGTCACTTTGCTGTAATAATACTGAAGTTAATATAAGTGGTAATTAGTCACTTTGCTCTAATAATACTAAAGTTAATATAAGTGGAAATTAATCACTCTGCTGTAGTAATACTGAAGTCAATATAAGAGGTAATTAGTCACTCTGCTCTAGTAATACTGAAGTTAATATAAGTGGTAATTAGTAACTTTGCTGTAATAAAACTGAAGTTAATATAAGTGGTGATTAGTCACTTTGCTCTAATAATACTAAAGTTAATATGTGGTAAGTAGACACTCTGCTCTAATAATACTGAAGTTAATATAAGTGTTAATTAGTCACTCTGCTCTAATAGTACTGACATTAATATAAGTGGAAAGTAGTCACTCTGCTCTAATAATACTGAAGTTAATATAAGAGGTAAATGGTTACTCTGCTGTAATGATAACAAAGTTAATATAAGAGGTAATTTGTCACTCTGCTCTAATATTATAAAATGTAATTAGTCACTCTGCTGTAATAATACTAAAGTTAATATAAGTGGTAATTAGTCATTCTGCTCTAATAATACTGAGATCAATATAAGAGGTAAATAGTCGCTCTGCTGTAATAATAATAAAGTTATTATAAGTGGTAATTAGTCACTCTGCTGTAATAATACTGAAGTTAATATAAGTGGTAATTAGTCACTCTGCTCTAATAATACTAAAGTTAATATGAGGTAATTAGTCACTCCTGTAATAATACTGAAGTCAATATAAGAGGTAATGTGTCACTCTGCTCTGATAATATAAAAGGTAATTAGTCACACTGCTGTAATAATACTGAAGTTACTATAAGTGGTAGTCACTCTGCTGTAATAATACTGAAGTTAATATAAGTTGTAATTCGTCACTCTGCTGTAATAATACTGAAGTTAATATAAGAGGTAATTTGTCACTCTGTTCTAATAATATAAAAGGTAAAGTCACTCTGCTGTAATAATACTGAAGTTACTATAAGTGATAATTAGTCACTCTGCTGTAATAATACTGAGGTTAATATAAGTGGTAATTAGTCACTCTGCTGTTATAATACTGAAGTTAATATAAGAGGTTATTAGTCACTCTGCTGTAATAATACTGAAGTTAATATAATTGGTAATTAGACACTCTACTGCAATAATATTGAAGTTAACATAAGTGGTAATTAGTCACTCTGCTGTAATAATATTGGGGTTAATATAAGAGATAATTAGCCACTTTGACCTAATAATACTAAAGTTAATATAAGTGGTAATTAGCCACTCTGCTGTAATAATACTGAAGTTAATATAAGTGGTAATCTGTCACTCTGCTGTAATAATACTAAAGTTAATATAAGAGGTAATTAGTCACTCTGCTCCAATAACACTGAAGTTAATATAAGTGGTAATAAGTCACTCTGCTGTAATAATACTGAAGTTAATATAAGAGGTAATTAGTCACTCTACTTTAATAATACTGAAGTTAATATAAGTGGTAATTAGTCACTCTGCTCTAATAATACTGAAGTTAATATCATGGTAATTAGTCACTCTGCTGTAATAATACTGAAGTTGATATAAGTGGTAATTAGTCACTCTGCTGTAATAATACTGAACTTAATATAAGTGGTAATTAGACACTCTGCTGTAATAATATTGATGTTAATATCAGTGGTAATTAGCCACTCTGCTCTAATAATACTGAAGTTAATATTGTGGTAATTAGTCTCTCTGCTGTAATAATAATGAAGTTAATATAAGTGGTAATTAGTCACTCTTCCCTAATAAGACTAAACTTAATATAAGTGGTAATTAGTCATTCTGCTGTAATAATACTGAAGTGCATATAAGTGGTAATTAGTAACTCTGCTCTAATAATACTGAAGTTAATATAAGAGGTAATTTGTCACTCTGCTCTAATAATATAAGAGGTAATTAGTCACTCTGCTCTAATAATACTGAAGTTAATATAAGTGGTAATTAGTCACTGTGCTCTAATATTACTGAAATTAATATAAGTGGTAAGTAGTCACTCTGCTCTAATAATACTGAAGTTAATATAAGAGGTAATTAGTCACTCTGCTGTAATAATAATGAAGTTAATATAAGAGGTAATTTGTCACTCTGCTCTAATATTATTAAAGGTAATTAGTCACTCTGCTGTAATAATACTGAAGTTACTATAAGTATTAATTAGTCACTGTGCTGTAATAATACAGAAGTTAATATAAGTGGTAATTAGTCATTCTGCTGTAATAATACTGAAGTTAATATAAGTGGTAATTAGTCATTCTGCTGTAATAATACTGAAGTTAATATAAGTGGTTATTAGTCACTTTGCTCTAATAATACTGAAGTTAAAATAAGTGGCAATTAGTCACTTTGCTCTAATAATACTAAAGTTAATATAAGTGGTAATTAATCACTCTGCTGTAGTAATACTGAAGTCAATATAAGAAGTAATTAGTCACTCTGCTGTAGTAATACTGAAGTTTATATAAGCGGTAATTAGTCACTTTGCTGTAATAATACTGAAATTAATATAAGTGGTAATTAGTCACTTTGCTCTAATAATACTAAACTTAATATAAGTGGTAATTAGACACTCTGCTCTAATAGTACTGAAATTAATATAAGTAGTAACTAGTCACTCTGCTCTAATAATACTGAAGTTAATATAAGAGGTAATTGGTCATATTGCTGTAATGATAATGAAGTTAATATAAGAGGTAATTTGTCAGTCTGTCTAATATTATAAAAGGTAATTAGTCACTCTGCTGTAGTAATACTGAAGTTAATATAAGTGGTAATTAGTCACTCTGCTGTAATAATACTGAAGGTAATATACATGGTAATTAGTCACTCTGCTGTAGTGACACTGAAGTTAATATATGTGGTAATTAGTCATTCTGCTCTAATAATACTGAGATCAATATAAGAGGTAAATAGTCACTCTGCTGTAATAATACTGAAGTTGTTATAAGTGGTAATTAGTCACTCTGCTGTAATAATACTGAAGTTAATATAAGTGGTAATAAGTCACTCTCTTTAATCATATTGAAGTTAATATAAGAGGTAATTAGTCACTCTGCTGTAATAATACTGAAGTTAATATAAGAGGTTATTAGTCACTCTGCTGTAATAATACTGAAGTCAATATAAGAGGTAATTTGTCACTCTGCTCTAATAATATAAAAGGTAATTAGTCACTCTGCTGTAATAATATTGAAGTTAATATAAGTGGTACTTAGTCACTCTGCTGTAATAATACTGAAGTTAATATAAGTGATAATTAGTCACTCTTCTCTAATAATACTGAAGTTAATATAAGAGGTAATTAGTCACTCTGCTGTTATAATACTGAAGTTAATATAAGAGGTAATTAGTCACTCTGCTGTTATAATACTGAAGTTAATATAAGAGGTAATTAGTCACTCTGCTGTTATAATACTGAAGTTAATATAAGAGGTAATTAGTCACTCTGCTGTAATAATAATGAAGTTAATATAAGAGGTAATTTGTCACTCTGCTCTAATATTATAAAAGGTAATTAGTCACTCTGCTGTAATAATACTGAAGTTACTATAAGTTGTAATTAGTCACTCTGCTGAAATATTACAGAAGTTAATATAAGTGGTAATTAGTCACTCTGCTGTAGTAATACTGAAGTTAATATAAGTGGTAATTAGTCATTCTGCTGTAATAATACTGAAGTTAATATAAGTGGTAATTATTCACTTTGCTCTAATAATACTAAAGTTAATATAAGTGGTAATTAATCACTCTACTGTAGTAATACTGAAGTCAATATAAGAGGTAATTAGTCACTCTGCTCTAGTAATACTGAAGTTAATATAAGTGGTAATTAGTAACTTTGCTGTAATAATACTGAAGTTAATATAAGTGTTAATTAGTCACTCTGCTCTAATAGTACTGACATTAATATAAGTGGAAAGTAGTCACTCTGCTCTAATAATACTGAAGTTAATATAAGAGGCAAATGGTTACTCTGCTGTAATGATAATGAAGTTAATATAAGAGGTAATTTGTCACTCTGCTCTAATATTATAAAATGTAATTAGTCACTCTGCTGTAATAATACTGAAGTTAATATAAGTGGTAATTAGTCATTCTGCTCTAATAATACTGAGATCAATATAAGAGGTAAATAGTCGCTCTGCTGTAATAATGCTAAAGTTATTATAAGTGGTAATTAGTCACTCTGCTGTAATAATACTGAAGTTAATATAAGTGGTAATTAGTCACTCTGCTCTAATAATACTGAAGTTAATATAAGAGGTAATGTGACACTCTGCTCTGATAATATAAAAGGTAATTAGTCACTCTGCTGTAATAATACTGAAGTTACTATAAGTGGTAGTCACTCTGCTGTAATAATACTGAAGTTAATATAAGTTGTAATTTGTCACTCTGCTGTAATAATACTGAAGTTAATATAAGAGGTTATTTGTCACTCTGTTCTAATAATATAAAAGGTAAAGTCACTCTGCTGTAATAATACTGAAGTTACTATAAGTGATAATTAGTCACTCTGCTGTAATAATACTGAGGTTAATATAAGTGGTAATTAGCCACTCTGCTGTTATAATACTGAAGTTAATATAAGAGGTAATTAGTCACTCTGCTGTAATAATACTGAAGTTAATATAATTGGTAATTAGACACTCTGCTGTAATAATATTGAAGTTAACATAAGTGGTAATTAGTCACTCTGCTGTAATAATATTGAGGTTAATATAAGAGGTAATTAGCCACTTTGCCCTAATAATACTAAAGTTAATATAAGTGGTAATTAGCCACTCTGCTGTAATAATACTGAAGTTAATATAAGTGGTAACCTGTCACTCTGCTGTAATAATACTAAAGTTAATATAAGAGGTAATTAGTCACTCTGCTCCAATAACACTGAAGTTTATATAAGTGGTAATAAGTCACTCTGCTGTAATAATACTGAAATTAATATAAGAGGTAATTAGTCACTCTGATGTATTAATACTGAAGTTAATATAAGTGGTAATTAGTCACTCTGCTTTAATAATACTGAAGTTAATATAAGTGGTATCTAGTCACTCTTCTCTAATAATACTGAAGTTAATATCGTGGTAATTAGTCACTCTGCTGTAATAATACTGAAGTTGATATAAGTGGTAATTAGTCACTCTGCTGTAATAATACTGAATTTAATATAAGTGGTAATTAGTCACTCTGCTGTAATAATACTGAAGTTAATATCGGCGGTAATTAGCCACTCTGCTCTAATAATACTGAAGTTAGTATTGTGGTAATTAGTCACTCTGCTGTAATAATACTGAAGTTAATATAAGTGGTAATTAGTCACTCTGCCTTAATAAGTCTGAACTTAATATAAGTGGTAATTAGTCATTCTGGTGTAATAATACTGAAGTTCATATAAGTGGTAATTAGTCACTCTGCTCTAATAATACTGAAGTTAATATAAGAGGTAACTAGTCAATCTGCTGTAATAATACTGAGGTTAATATAAGAGGTAATTTGTCACTCTGCTCTAATAATATAAGAGGTAATTAGTCGCTCTGCTGTAATGATATTGAAGTTAATATAATTGGCAATTAGTCACTCTGCTGTAATAATACTGATGTTGTTATAAGAGGTAATTATTGACTCTGCTGTAAGAATACTGAAGTTAATAAAAGTGGTAATTAGTCACTCTGCTCTAATAATACTGAAGTTAATATAAGTGGTCATTAGTCACTCTGCTCTAATAATACTGAAGTTAATATAAGTGGGAATTAGTCACTGTGCTCTAATATTACTGAAATTAATATAAGTGGTAAGTAGTCACTCTGCTCTAATAATACTGAAGTTAATATAAGAGGTAATTAGTCACTCTGCTGTAATAATAATGAAGTTAATATAAGAGGTAATTTGTCACTCTGCTCTAATATTATTAAAGGTAATTTGTCACTCTGCTGTAATAATACTGAAGTTACTATAAGTATTAATTAGTCACTCTGCTGTAATAATACAGAAGTTAATATAAGTGGTAATTAGTCACTCTGCTGTAGTAATACTGAAGTTAATATAAGTGCTAATTAGTCATTCTTCTGTAATAATACTGAAGTTAATATAAGTGGTTATTAGTCACTTTGCTGTAATAATACTGAAGTTAAAATAAGTGGTAATTAGTCACTTTGCTCTAATAATACTAAATTTAATATAAGTGGTAATTAATCACTCTGCTGTAGTAATACTGAAGTCAATATAAGAAGTAATTAGTCACTCTGCTGTAGTAATACTGAAGTTAATATAAGTGGTAATTAGTGACTTTGCTGTAATAATACTGAAATTAATATAAGTGGTAATTAGTCACTTTGCTCTAATAATACTAAACTTAATATGAGTGGTAATTAGTCACTCTGCTCTAATAATACTGAAATTAATATAAGTGGTAATTAGTCACTCTGCTCTAATAGTACTGAAATTAATATAAGTGTTAAGTAGTCACTCTGCTCTAATAATACTGAAGTTAATATAAGAGGTAATTGGTCACTCTGCTGTAATGATAATGAAGTTAATATAAGAGGTAATTTGTCAGTCTGCTCTAATATTATAAAAGGTAATTAGTCACTCTGCTGTAATAATACTGAAGTTAATATAAGTGGTAATTAGTCACTCTGCTGTAATAATACTGAAGTTAATATACGTGGTAATTAGTCACTCTGCTGTAGTGATACTGAAGTTAATATAAGTGGTAATTAGTCATTCTGCTCTAATAATACTCAGATCAATATAAGAGGTAAATAGTCACTCTGCTGTAATAATACTGAAGTTATTATAAGTGGTAATTAGTCACTGCTGTAATAATACTGAAGTTAATATAAGTGGTAATTAGTCACTCCTGTAATAATACTGAAGTCAATATAAGAGGTAATGTGACACTCTGCTCTGATAATATAAAAGGTAATTAGTCACTCTGCTGTAATAATACTGAAGTTACTATAAGTGGTAGTCACTCTGCTGTACTACACTGCCCTTCTTTCCTTTGCTGACTCCATCAATAAAAATAGAAATAATAACCGTTTCTCTTCTGCACTATTCATAGACCTATCAAAAGCTTTTGATATGGTTAACCATAACATACTTCTTGAAAAACTTAACATCCTCTCTCTAAGCTCACATTCTTTACAGTGGTTTAGAAGCTATCTCGAAAACAGGCAACAAGCAGTGCTTTGGGAGAACAACCTATCATCCTTACTCCCAGTAAATGTTGGTGTTCCACAAGGATCTATCCTTGGACCACTTCTTTTCTCAGTATTTATTAATGACCTTTATTTGAATGTGCCACAAGCGACCTGCATCTAATATGCAGACGACTCGACATTGATCTGCTCTGCTACAAATGCTCCCTCTCTCCAGTCCATCACCCAAACAACCTTTCATAACGTTGAAAAATGGTTCAGACAGCACTGCCTCCTCCTTAACCCCCAAAAAACAAAGCTTCTTCTCTTTACTCCTACTAATAAATCCCCTACACCTTTTTTTACTATCTCCTCAAATAATTCTACCTGTATTAACCCTGACAATACCACTCGACTATTAGGTGTAACCATTGACAACCATCTTAACTTTGATGACCAAATTAACACTACTATTAAAGCTGTTAATAAAAAAATTGGGACACTCTACAGAATTAAACCCTTCCTTAACCCAGCAGCTAGAAAAACCATTGCACAGACCCACCTGCTTTCCACCCTTTTTTATGCTTCAGCTATATATACCACACTATCTAAAAATAACAACAAACTCTCTACCTGCTATAACAGTATAGCTAGATTCATTAATGCTACTCCCCTTAGAACTCACCACTGTCACAACCTCAAACAACTAAATTGGCTAGAACTAAATAACCACCTACTCTACCAACAATTACTTATCATTCATAAAACCCTTCATTTCCCTGATAATACTCCAAGCCTGGCTAAACTTATTTCTCCTTATAAGAACCTAGCCACACTTCGTTCTGCCAATAAGTTCCTAGTATCCATAACTAAATCATACAATAAAGCTGGGGATGCGTTATTTTCAAATTCCATAGGTAAACACTGGAATCTACTCCCTCAAGAAATAGCTACTCTAGAGTCCACCTCTCTGTTCAAAAGACAAGTCAAAGAACATCTTACTTCTCAATGGCTATGTCCCTGTACCAATCCCGACTGAAAGTATGTCTCAATACACCTAATTTGTCTTCCCGTCCCCTTACTGAGCTTCTACCTGACACCTTCTAGAGTTGAGAGTTGAATCTTAAGGTATGCCTTTGATTATTTTAACTTTAGTATTTAGTTCTTATTTTTTGTAGAAATTGACTTACAAGTTTTTAAATGTTACTGCTATCCTCTCTTGTACCTTGTATAATTCTATGAATGAAAAAATTTTTTATTGTTATAAATCACTGTGATTTTATCTGTACTGGAGCTTTTCTCCCCGGGCCTCTGCTGTAAACGGATATATGTCCAGCTAGACTAGCCCGGTCAACAAATGTAAAATAAAATAAATAAATAAAACTGTAATAATACTGAAGTTAATATAAGTTGTAATTTGTCACTCTGCTGTAATAATACTGAAGTTAATATAAGAGGTTATTTGTCACACTGTTCTAATAATATAAAAGGTAAAGTCACTCTGCTGTAATAATACTGAAGTTACTATAAGTGATAATTAGTCACTCTGCTGTAATAATACTGAGGTTAATATAAGTGGTAATTAGCCACTCTGCTGTTATAATACTGAAGTTAATATAAGAGGTAATTAGTCACTCTGCTGTAATAATACTGAAGTTAATATAATTGGTAATTAGACACTCTGCTGTAATAATATTGAAGTTAACATAAGTGGTAATTAGTCACTCTGCTGTAATAATAATGGGGTTAATATAAGAGGTAATTAGCCACTTTGCCCTAATAATACTAAAGTTAATATAAGTGGTAATTAGCCACTCTGCTGTAATAATACTGAAGTTAATATAAGTGGTAACCTGTCACTCTGCTGTAATAATACTAAAGTTAATATAAGAGGTAATTAGTCACTCTGCTCCAATAACACTGAAGTTAATATAAGTGGTAATAAGTCACTCTGCTGTAATAATACTGAAGTTAATATAAGAGGTAATTAGTCACTCTGATGTATTAATACTGAAGTTAATATAAGTGGTAATTAGTCACTCTGCTTTAATAATACTGAAGTTAATATAAGTGGTATCTAGTCACTCTGCTCTAATAATACTGAAGTTAATATCGTGGTAATTAGTCACTCTGCTGTAATAATACTGAAGTAGATATAAGTGGTAATTAGTCACTCTGCTGTAATAATACTGAATTTAAAATAAGTGGTAATTAGTCACTCTGCTGTAATAATACTGAAGTTAATATCAGTGGTAATTAGCCACTCTGCTCTAATAATACTGAAGTTAGTATCATGGTAATTAGTCACTCTGCTGTAATAATACTGAAGTTAATATAAGTGGTAATTAGTCACTCTGCCCTAATAAGTCTGAACTTAATAGAAGTTGTAATTAGTCATTCTGGTGTAATAATACTGAAGTTCATATAAGTGGTAATTAGTCACTCTGCTCTAATAATACTGAAGTTAATATAAGAGGTAACTAGTAAATTTGCTGTAATAATACTGAGGTTAATATAAGAGGTAATTTGTCACTCTGCTCTAATAATATAAGAGGTAATTAGTCACACTGCTGTAATGATATTGAAGTTAATATAACTGGCAATTAGTCACTCTGCTGTAATAATACTGATGTTATTATAAGAGGTAATTAGTGACTCTGCTGTAAGAATACTGAAGTTAATATAAGTGATAATTAGTCACTCTGCTCTAATAATACTGAAGTTAATATAAGTGGTAATTAGACACTCTGCTCTAATAATACTGAAGTTAATATAAGTGGTAATAAGTCACTGTGCTCTAATATTACTGAAATTAATATAAGTGGTAAGTAGTCACTCTGCTCTAATAATACTGAAGTTAATATAAGAGGTAATTAGTCATTCTGCTGTAATAATAATGAAGCTAATATAAGAGGTAATTTGTCACTCTGCTCTAATATTATTAAAGGTAATTAGTCACTCTGCTGTAATAATACAGAAGTTAATATAAGTGGTAATTAGTCACTCTGCTGTAGTAATACTGAAGTTAATATAAGTGCTAATTAGTCATTCTTCTGTAATAATACTGAAGTTAATATAAGTAGTTATTAGTCACTTTGCTGTAATAATACTGAAGTTAAAATAAGTGGTAATTAGTCACTTTGCTCTAATAATACTAAAGTTAATATAAGTGGTAATTAATCACTCTGCTGTAGTAATACTGAAGTCAATATAAGAAGTAATTAGTCACTCTGCTGTAGTAATACTGAAGTTAATATAAGTGGTAATTAGTCACTTTGCTGTAATAATACTGAAATTAATATAAGTGGTAATTAGTCACTTTGCTCTAATAATACTAAACTTAATATAAGTGATAATTAGTCACTCTGCTCTAATAGTACTGAAATTAATATAAGTGTTAAGTAGTCACTCTGCTCTAATAATACTGAAGTTAATATAAGAGGTAATTGGACACTCTGCTGTAATGATAATGAAGTTAATATAAGAGGTAATTTGTCAGTCTGCTCTAATATTATAAAAGGTAATTAGTCACTCTGCTGTAATAATACTGAAGTTAATATAAGAGGTAATTGGACACTCTGCTGTAATGATAATGAAGTTAATATAAGAGGCAATTTGTCTAATATTATGGTAATTAGTCACTCTGCTGTAATAATACTGAAGTTAATATAAGTGGCAATTAGTCACTCTGCTGTAATAATACTGAAGTTAATATAAGTGGTAATTAGTCATTCTGCTCTAATAATACTCAGATCAATATAAAGGTAAATAGTCACTCTGCTGTAATAATACTGAAGTTATTATAAGTGGTAATTAGTCACTGCTGTAATAATACTGAAGTTAATATAAGTGGTAATTAATCACTCTGCTCTAATCATATTGAAGTTAATATAAGAGGTAATTTGTCACTCTGCTCTAATAATATAAAAGGTAATTAGTCACTCTGCTGTAATAATACTGAAGTTAATATAAGTGGTAATTCGTCACTCTGCTGTAATAATAGTAAAGTTAATATAAGTGGTAATTAGTCACTCTTCTCTAATAATACTTAAGTTAATGTAAGAGGTAATTAGTCGCTCTGCTGTTATAATACTGAAGTTAATATAAGAGGTAATTTGTCACTCTGCTCTAATAATATAAAAGGTAATTAGTCACTCTGCTGTAATAACACTGAAGTTAATATAAGTGTTAATTAGACACTCTGCTGTAATAATACAGAAGTTAATATAAGTTGTAATTAGTCCCACTGCTATAATAATATTGAGGTTAATATAAGAGGTAATTAGCCACTCTGCCCTAATAATACTGAGATCAATATAAGAGGTAATTAGTCACTCTTCTTTAATAATACTTAAGTTAATATAAGTGGTAATTAGTCACTCTGCTCTAATCATACTGAAGTTAATATAAGAGGTAATTAGTCACTCTGCTGAAATAATATTGAAGTTAATATAAGAGGTTATTAGTCACTCTGCTGTAATAATGCTGAAGTCAATATAAGAGGTAATTTGTCACTCTGCTCTAATAATATAAAAGGTATTCACTCTACTGTAATAATTCTGAAGTTAATATAAGTGGTAATTAGTCACTCTGCTGTAATAATACTGAAGTTACTATAAGTGGTAATTAGTCACTCTGTTGTAATAATACTGAAGTTAATATAAGTGGTAATTAGTCACTCTGCTGTAATAATACTGAAGTTAATATAAGTGGTAATTAGTCACTCTTCTCTAATAATACTGAAGTTAATATAAGAGGTAATTAGTCACTCTGCTGTTATAATACTGAAGTTAATATAAGAGGTAATTAGTCACTCTGCTGTAATAATACTGAAGTTAATATAAGAGGTAATTTTTGACTCTGCTCTAATAATATAAAAGGTAATTAGTCACTCTGTTGTAATAACACTGAAGTTAATATAAGTGGTAATTAGGCACTCTGCTGTAATAATACTGAAGTTAATATAAGTGGTAATTAGTCACTCTGCTGTAATAATATTGAGGTTAATATAAGAGGTAATTAGCCACTCTGCCCTAATAATACTGAAGTTAATATAAGTGGTAATTAGCCCCTCTGCTGTAATAATACTGAAGTTAATATAAGTGGTAATTTGTCACTCTGCTGTAATAATACTAAAGTTAATATAAGAGGCAATTAGTCACTCTGCTCCAATAACACTGAAGTTAATATAAGTGGTAATAAGTCACTCTGCTGTAATAATACTGAAGTTAATATAAGAGGTAATTAGTCGCTCTGCTGTAATAATGCTGAAGTTAATATAAGTGGTAATTAGTCACTCTGCTCTAATAATACTGAAGTTAATATAGTGGTAATTAGTCACTCTGCTGTAATGATACTGAAGTTGATATAAGTGGTAATTAGTCACTCTGCTGTAATAATACTGAAGTTACTGTAAGTGGTAATTAGTCATTCTGCTGTAATAATACTGAAGTTAATATAAGCGGTAATTAGCCACTCTGCTCTAATGATGCTGAAGTTAATATAAGTGGTAATTAGTAACTCTGCCCTAATAAGACTGAACTTAATATAAGTGGTAATTAGTCACTCTGCTGTAATAATACTGAAGTTCATATAAGTGGTAATTAGTCACTCTGCTCTAATAATACTGAAGTTAATATAAGAAGTAACTAGTCACTCTGCTGTAATAATACTGAGGTTAATATAAGAGGTAATTTGTCACTCTGTTCTAATAATATAAGAGGTAATTAGTCACTCTGCTGTAATGATATTGAAGTTAATATAAGTGGCAATTAGTCACTCTGCTGTAATAATACTGATGTTAATATAAGAGGTAATTAGTCACTCTGCTGTAAGAATACTGAAGTTAATATAAGTGGTAATTAGTCACTCTGCTCAAATAGTACTGAAATTAATATAAGTGGTAAGTAGTCACTCTGCTCTAATAATACTGAAGTTAATATAAGAGGTAAGTTAGTCACTCTGCTGTAGTAATACTGAAGTTAATATAAGAGGTAATTAACCACTCTGCTGTAATAATACTGAAGCTAATATAAGTGGTAATTAGTCACTGTGCTCTAATTATACTAAAGTTAATATAAGTGGTAATTAGTCACTCTGCTCTAATAATACTGAAGTTAATATAAGTGGTAATTAGTCACTCTGCTCTAATAGTACTGAAATTAATATAAGTGGTAAGTAGTCACTCTGCTGTAATAATAATGAAGTTAATATAAGAGGTAATTTGTCACTCTGCTCTATTATAAAAGGTAATTAGTCACTCTGCTGTAATAATATTGAAGTTATTATAAGTGGTAATTAGTCACTCTGCTGTAATAATACAGGAGTTAGTATAAGTGGTAGTTGGTCACTCTGCTGTAGTAATACTGAAGTTAATATAAGTGGTAATTAGTCATTTTGCTCTAATAATACTGAAGTTAATATAAGTGGTAATTAGTCACGTTGCTGTAATAATACTGAAGTTAATATAAGTGGTATTTAGTCACTTTGCTCTAATAATACTGAAGTTAATATAAGTGGTAATTAATCACTCTGCTGTAGTAATATTGAAGTCAATATAAGAAGTAATTAGTCACTCTGCTGTAGTAATACTGAAGTTAATATAAGTGGTAATTAGTCACTTTGCTGTAATAATACTGAAATTAATATAAGTGGTAATTAGTCACTCTGCTCTAATAGTACTGAAATTAATATAAATGGTAAGTAGTCACTCTGCTCTAATAATACTGAAGTTAATATAAGAGGTAATTTGTCACTCTGCTCTAATATTATAAAAGGTAATTAGTCACTCTGCTGTAATAATACTGAAGTCAATATAAGTGGTAATTAGTCACTCTGCTGTAATAATAATACTGAAGTTAATATAAGTGGTAATTAGTCATTCTGCTGTAGTGATACTGAAGTTAATATAAGTGGTAATTAGTCATTCTGCTCTAATAATTCTGAGATCAATATAAGAGGTAAATAGTCACTCTGCTGTAATAATACTGAAGTTATTATAAGTGGTAATTAGTCACTCTGCTGTGATAATGCTGAAGTTAATATAAGTGGTAATTAGTCACTCTGCTCTAATCATACTGAAGTTAATATAAGAGGTAATTAGTCACTCTGCTGTAATAATACTGAAATTAATATAAGAGGTTATTAGTCACTCTACTGTAATAATACTGAAGTCAATATAAGAGGTAATTTGTCACTCTGCTCTAATAATATAAAAGGTAATTAGTCACTCTGCTGTAATAATACTGAAGTTACTATAAGTGGTAATTAGTCACTCTGCTATAATAATACTGAAGTTAATATAAGTGGTAATTAGTCACTCTGCTGTAATAATACTGAAGTTAATATTAGTGGTAATTAGTCACTCTGCTCTAATAATACTGAAGTTAATATAAGAGGTAACTAGTCACTCTGCTGTAATAATACTGAAGTTAATATAAGAGGTAATTTGTCACTCTGCTCTAATAATATAAAAGGTAATTAGTCACTCTGCTGTAATAATACTGAAGTTAATATAAGTGGTAATTAGTCACTCTGCTCTAATAATACTGAAGTTAATATAAGTGGTAATTAGTCACTCTGCTCTAATAATACTGAAGTTAATATAAGAGGTAACTAGTCACTCTGCTGTAATAATACTGAAGTTAATATAAGAGGTAATTTGTCACTCTGCTCTAATAATATAAAAGGTAATTAGTCACTCTGCTGTAATAATACTGAAGTTAATATAAGTGGTAATTAGCCACTCTGCTCTAATAATACTGAAGTTAATATAAGTGCTAATTAGTCCCTCTGCTCTACTAATATTCAAATTAATATAAGAGGTAATTAAGATATGCTCCACATCTTGAAGTCAGCTGGTATTTTCAGTGCTCGAAAAAGAAAAATCTGTAGTATCCCTCGAAGTCTCCAAACAACCTAGTATGCAAACTATACCAGGTCAAAAACAAACCAAGAAGAAACTTCACAGTGCAGGGGGTGTGAAGTTCACTCCTCGAAATATGTTTTTCACCTAGTTCACTAATAAAAGTCTAACTGTAAAATACATATACAAAATAATAAAATAGAAAATAGGTAGTCCACAGCCGAGTTAAAAATGGAATATTCTTTATTGAGACAAATAAGTGATTCTAGTTGAGTATAATGAAAAGTATCAAAAACATTCATTATTTATATATAATCAGGTTATTTGGAGCAAGGGAGTAGTTACAGAGGGGGGTTCTGTTAAGAGCAATAAAAACATTAAACTCTTAACCAAGTCCCCTTTCCTCCTTAACACCAACGTGCAGACTGAGACTGTGCTACTTTAGAAATGAAACTGAAAAAGCTAGAGGCAAATTAAACTATATAAGAGCAGCTTATTAAGGCTAACCTGCTAATCCAAACTTTATTAATTAAGAAACTAACTCACTAACAAAATGACTAACTAACTAACAAAAAGATCTACCACTAGACATCTATAGGAATAAATATTAATACTTATAAACTGAAACACTTTTTAAACTAGATTGTTTAATGAAATCTTGGAAAGTGAGAGGATGCCTGAGGAATGGAGAAAAAGTGTTTTGGTACCGATTTATTAGAATAAGGGTGATGTGCAGAGCTGTAGTAACTACAGAGGGATTAAACTGATCAGTCACAGGAAAGAGTTGTGTAAGCTAGGTTAAGAAGGGAGGTGATGATTAGTGATCAGCAGTATGGTTTCATGCCAGGAAGGAGCACTACAGATGCGATGTTTGCTCTGAGAGTGTTGATGGAGAAGTACAGAGAAGGTCAGAAGGAGTTGCATTGTGTCTTTGTAGATTTAGAGAAAGCATATGTCAGGGTGCCTAGAGAGGAGTTGTGGTGTTGTATGAGGAAGTCGGGAGTGTCAGTGAAGTATGTAAGAGTGGTACAGGATATGTACGAGGGTAGTGTAACAGCAGTGAGGTCTGCGGTGAGAGTGACGGATGCTTTTAAGGTGGAGGTGGGATTACATCAAGGATCAGCTCTGAGCCCTTTCTTATTTGCAATGGTGATGGACAGGTTGACAGACGAGATCAGACAGGAGTCCCCATGGACTATGATGTTTGCAGATGACATTGTGATATGTAGTGAGAGTAGGGAACAGGTGGAGGAGACCCTGGAGAGGTGGAGATATGCTCTAGAGAGAAGAGGAATGAAGGTCAGCAGGACTAAGACAGAATATATGTGTGTGAATGAGAGGGAGGATAGAGGAATGATGAGGATGCAGGGAGTAGAGGTGGCGAAGGTGAATGAGTTTAAGCACTTGGGATCAACAGTTCACAGTAATGGTGAGTGTGGAAGAGAGGTGAAGAAGAGAGTACAGGCAGGATGGAGTGGGTGGAGAAGAGTGTCAGGAGTGATTTGTGACAGACAAGTACCAGTAAGATTGAAAGGGAAGGTCTACAAGAGGGTAGTGAGATCAGCTATGTTATATGGGTTGGAGACAGTGGCATTGACAAAAAGGCAGGAGTCAGAGCTTGACATGGCAGAGTTGAAGATGTTAAGATTTGCAGTGGGTGTGACGAGGATGGACAGGATTAGGAATAAGTATATTACATGGTCAGCCCAGGTTGGAAGGTTTGGAGACAAAGCCAGAGAGGCAAGATTATGGTGGTTTGGACATGTGCTGAGGAGGGATGCAGAGTATATTGGGGAAAAAGATGCTAAGGATGAAGCTGCCAGGTAACAGGAAAAGCGGAAGGCCTAAGATAAGGTTTATGGATGTGGTGAGAGAGGACATGCAGGTGGGTTGGTGTGACAGAGCAAGATGCAGAGGACAGGAAGAAATGAAAACAGTTGATCTGCTGTGGCGACCCCTAACGGGAGCAGCCAAAAGAAGAAGAAGAAGAAACTGAAACACTTTTAACAAAGATCACTGTTTTACCAAATAAATACTTCATCAGGTTTGTGTGTAAAAAAAATATCATAATATTAATGAATTAGCGAACACCTAAGTAGGCTTAAACTAAAACTATAATTGCTAAAGTGGAAATACAGTGAAAAATGTTAAAAATAAAGTATTAAGGCCCTGGAGATCTCTTCAAGTGTGGCGTGACTCTCAACTGTCCAGATTTTCACAGAATGTCCAGATTTTTGCCTCAATTTTTTTTTCTGTTCCTCATAAAATTTGTGGTTTTCTGACAAATCTACTGAGATGATCTGAGGATTGAATTCACCAAATAATAATATGAGTTTGAGTTTCAGAATTCAAATCCTTCAGAAAATGTATGTTAACACAAAGCCTGTTACTTCAGCCCATTTTGACAGGCTTGGTCTAGATTTCTTGCAGTTAGAGGTTGGGAGGTATGGTGGCATCTAACTAAGAAAGCACTTAGTTTGAATGAGTAAAAGTGCACTCAAGTATCAGAAAACAGCATCAGTGTCAGTTATTTTCAATGCAAAATATTTACAATGTTTGCTATTTGTATATGAAAGTCACATTTATTGTGTTAATAATTATAATGTATTAATTAATGGGAGAGTGTATGCCTTTAGAACTTTTGGCATTTTATTTTTGGGAGTAGGAATATTTAAATGGACTTGTATTAAGCCTTTTTATTCACTTGAAAAAGCCCTGCATTGTGTCAGGGTGAAAGCGCTTGTGTATGAACGTTTTACAATAAACTCATTTATTTATAGCTGATTTCAATGTGTCCACACCGTTTACTTCTTTTCTGGCTACTGGTATTTTACGGTCTGCTTCAATTCTGTGGTTTAAGAAAGCACTTAGTTTGAATGAGTAAAAGTGCACACAAGTATCAGAAAACAGCACCAGTGTCAGTTATTTTTATTGCAAAATATTTACAATGTTTGCTATTTGTTTATCACAATATTAGCATGTATAATATTAGCATATAATGTCAGCATTAATCAGTCCCATATCAGACTTTTAATAGTCTTTTAAAGAGAGGGGCAGTTTTCTGAGTTCCAGTATGCTTTTCATTAAGCACTAATAATTAAGCCCTGGTTTTCTAAAAGAGTTCACTTTCAGCTGCCATAGTAGCTCACATTTTTCTAAAAGATTAGAGATGTCTCCTTCCAGTTCCAAAAGGTCCACACAATCAATAATTTGAAATTTAAAGCCAGTGTGTCTTTTGTGAAAGTACAGGTGCTGAGCCAGTTCATTATTCTTGCATTTAGCTCCAATTTCAGAAAAATGGGCAGAAATCCTTCTTTTAAGTCTGTTGAGCTTTTTCCCTACATAAAATGCATCGTAGTCATTGCAGCTTGCCCTGTAAACCACGTGCATTGAGTTATAGTCACCTCCTGCATTGGTTTTAATTAGTTTCTTTAAATCAGGGCAGAAAAACATGCCTCCCTCCTGTATGTGCTGATAAAAGACACAATTGGCCCCACACTTATTGGTCCATGTATCCCATGGTCTGGGCCTAACTTCACCCCAACTCCTGATGTTTATGGCTTTCCTATACACAAAGGAAGGAGTTTTAAGACAAAAGTGCCTAACATATTGTGTTTTGTTGTGTTTTTAACAGCTGTTTTATTAAAAGTGCCTTAGTTTAGATATACATGACCTCCATGTAGTGGTTACAATCACGTCCAAAATTCAATTGTTTCTGAATGAGCCCTTTATTTTCCAGAACCTCAGTCAACTTCTACTTCCCCTTTAGGTCAGAGCTCAGAGTCACCCAGTTGTCTCAGGATAAATCCAGACCTCCACCCTGAGTAGCACCTTTTTCCTCCTACATGATTATTTTGTTCTCTCCTCCAGTATCTTCTTCTTTTCCTCCTCTACTGCTGGATACATGGATGACAAACTGTGTGAACTCACCATGTCTCCCAGTTTCCCCTACATTTATTGACTGAGCACACTAACCCAGTCTCTCTTTTCTTTGTCATTCCTGAGCACTTATATTCAACCATCTGCATGTAGTACCTCACTCTTGTCAATAAGCCATGCTTCTATGATTACCAGCAATGTCCACCTTCCTTTTCTGCATTGCAGCATGCAGCTCTCCTATCCCTGTATTGAACCTTTTTGTATTGCAGAGTATGACTACATAGCCATGTCACAGGTCACCCTTGTTTTTTTCTCTTCTAAATTCTGTATCTCTTTTTACCTTCTTTGCACTATTTAAACACTTAACTCTCTCTTTTCCCTTCAGTCACTCTCTCTCTCTCACCCTTCAGTCTTGTTGATGCTATCTCTACCAGGTGTTGCCCATTCCCCTTCCAGTCCTATGCTTTTCTGTTTTGTCTAGTACTACAGTCAATCATTATAGTCCATAGTCCATAGTCCTCTCTTTTCTTTGTGCGCTAGCTGCTGGTGTGTATATCGCTCCTGAAAGGCTACCCCAACACCATCTCCTGGCATCTCTCTACCACCTCTGTGTCCCTGTTACTGCAGCCTCAGCTGCCCCTGTGACACATTATCAGTGCCTAAATGTACAACAGCATGCACCCACCTTCTCCTCTGTGATCACTTCCTACTGAGTCACTTACCTATCAAGCATCAGAAGATGATGGTGAAAGAATGCCAAGATTAGGTAGCAGATGATATGGTAGGAAATCGACCTTCTCTTGCAATAGAACACATTAAAGATACTTTGAAATGAAATGCAGTCCAATTATGTCTAAATAAATGCAACAAAATGGATGATGCTATGCTCAGTGATCCTTCCAGTAGTATTAACAGAGTTTGTGAATATTTATTTATTTATTTTATTTATTTATTTAAATTTGTTGAACTGGGGGTCCATTTTCAGCGGAGGCCCGGGGAGAAAAGCTCAACAGTAAAATAAACAGACAGTAGTTACACTGGATTACATAGTGATTAACAATTTAACATAGAAATTACTTACAACATATTTACAGATGAAGAACATAGTACATCAGTAGACAACTATATATGGATATATAGTTATATATATAGGATATATATATATATATATATATATATATATATATATATATATATAAAAAACAATATGGATTGGTGAGATTTGAAACTGAGTTCATTGCCTTCTTTTAGACCCAATATTACAGATACTCTTCCCTGCATAACCTTAGAGATGTTTAAAACTGACTAATATCCTTGGCATGTAAAGCTAGATGATGGCCTGTGGCAAAGACTGCAGCACATGTATGCATGATACATTATTCATTTCAAGCTCAAGGAACAGAGTGCTACTAAATCAATAGAGCTGCTATATTTAGTTAACAATGACTGAAATTATTCAGGCAAACAGTAGCTTGTATATTAGTAAGAGATACATCCTTTAAGTATGGGACAAAAAGTGCAACAAAGATGAAAACTGTGTATAGCATGCTAAAGACATTGTCTTATTAGTTTAGCAAAGGCGATTGACACACAAAGTGCTGATGAGCTTAATTTTGTAGTCGCAGTGTTGTGTATGATTCCCTTCACTGGAATTTGTCTTCTGGGTCACTCTGTACATTTAATTTAAATAGATGGTCTTTCAATGTTATTACAAAAAGAAGCATTTATACCTCATAAACTGATTAACACAAATATTGTTTCACTGAATTCTCTGAGTAAGAAGTTAAAATATTCCATGTTGTCAGGATTTCATTCACTACTTTTTTGTCTTGGAAATTTGAATTCAAGCTTAAATTACAATTTCTTTCTCCTATTTTAAATGGTATTATTTCTTGTTAATGAATTAATTATACCTTATTCTGATCATATCTAGACCTACATCACTAGAACACCTAATGCTTTCATTCTCAGAATGAGTGACTGGAGTAGTATGTGTTGATGAGTGTCAGTATTTTCTTACAGGGTATGTGAAGTGTACAGCTATGTTTTTTGTCAGGTGTGTAGCTAAGCTGAGGAGGAGGGGCTGGCCACCCTGGGTGCAAAATGTTATGGGGGTGATCGGGAAAGAAGTACCAGCATTCATTTGCATAATGGCATTTCTGAATGTCACTATACAAATGAATGTTGATACTGCTTTTGTGATCATAAGACATAACCATTATAAATGTTGGGACCTGGTAGATCGAATCCCAAAATAAACTGAATGAAAGAACAGACTTACATATATTACATCCAAGATGCCATTTCTCAGAATATTTCCTTTTCTACAACATATGTAGATCTCCCAGTTGGCATATATAAGTTTGGGTTGTGGGGGGGTTGACCCCCATATGGAAGACTGCATAGGGGGCTTGCTCTCCCTTCAAAAAGAAGCTTTAAGGAGAAGAGAAATGTTTGAGATTCGATGTTCTCTGGGTTTTTGGTCTTTTTTTGGCTTTTTGGCACTCAACATTTTGAGTGCTGACATTTCAATAGGGAGCCTTTTTTCCCTCAAGAAGAACAGGCCCAGTTAATTTAAAGTTGAAAAGCTAGGAGCACAGGTATTGACCTGACTTGGGTTCAGGCACAAAGGGAGCGAGATATTTCCCTCTGGTACATTTGGTTGGGGATGTATGGCTGAAGTGACATTCACAGCTGTAAAGAAGTATGGCAGCTATGAATTCCCTGTAGGCAAAGAGATGAATGTGGTGCCATGTCCACGACTTCAATAATCAAATGCACAGGGGAAAGTAGGTGTCCATAGCCCGCAAGATAACATCAGACAGCAGACAGTTTGGCAGGCATCAGCAGCAGGTTGGCCAGTGGACATGTCAGTGGCAGTAAAAATGCAGTGCACAGTGGGTAGTGCCTTTATAATTGTGTATATGGACCACTAACCCCTTCATGGTGTCTAGGAAACATTACCTAAAATGTATACTGGTGCATGCAGGATTTCCTCCATGCTGTAGCATACTTTTCCATGTTGTAGTTACATAAGCAAGTACTGTACGCTAAGCACAACACTCATTACTTCTTCTGCCTCCATGCATTTGGTTATTAATGCTGTCGACATGGCAATGTGTGTTTCTCTTTGTCCACAAGGAATTTGCAAAGCAGTCATATTTCTCTGAAGCTGAGTGTCACTTCAGCCATGTACCTCAGACAAATGTAGCACAGGGAAATGTCCCACCTGGCTTGGATTGCTAGGTTGAGAAAACAGACCTTATTTTATTTTATTTTATTTTTTAACTCCTCAACATAGAGATGAGGGGTGCCAGATTGGGGAATGGTACCAGGAGGTGCTAAATGAGGCAACTGTGACTCTACTTTTTGTTTACACTTTCCTTATATGGAAATAAGATCTGTATTTCATTTTTTTCTCTTTTTTATTTACCATTTTTTAATTAAACTAAGAGTAGATTGAGTTTGGAGAATATTTAGCTGTGAAAGGGTATTATGATTAATGCCAGTGTGTCTTTCTGTGTGCGCAATGTTTAAATGTTGACTTTAGTTTTTTGCTGTTACTGCAAAATTGTTGGGTGTAAGGAACTTTTAGTGGGTTTTATGATATCAAAGGGTGTAGATATACTGTTGATATGACAAGCTGGTAAATAAATGCTGTGATGCACCCAGAGTGTAGATAATACAGATATGTACACGTTAAACAGTATACCAGATACAAGCTTATCACACACTTCATTTGGGAACCACTGTTAGAGCTATATCTTTATCCATATCTATTTATCTGTCTAACTTATTTGTATTTGTTAAATAAAAGGTGTGACTAGGAATAAGAGGAAGAAAAGTTTAAAAAAAACAAGCATTCAGTAGATTGAAATATTATATACCAGATTCAGAAAATTACTTTCAGTGCAGAAAATGTTATAGCAGATTCGAAAAGTATATATTCAAGCCAGTGCCTGAGTTTGACATAGCTGTAGGAAGAGGAATGAAGGAGAAAGGAAAAAGGGCAAAGGAAAAACACTTATCAGCAGAGGTCCAATCCAAGACATTCGAAAACATAACTGAAACGTCAGTAATGCAACAGGAAGAAGCATATGAAGTAATGTTTTAACAGGCATCTCTATGGAGACTTTGAGGTAGTGTCAGTGTCTTTAAGAGCATGGAATAAATTAGTTTATGAAAACTGCAGAAGACCAAAAGGGGAAAACAGTGGCAACTAAATGAGAAGGAAGATATATGTAATGTTTTACGGGGAAGAAAGCTCTCTATATCTTTTATAGTTCCAGTTCATAGGTTTTATAGGTAAATACTTGGGAATTAGTCTCTAAAGTATTACAGGCCCAGTAAAATTCCCCTATAACACAGATGAGCAACACATAAATGAGAAAATAAAAAAAAATAAAAATAATAAAGACTGACATACTAAAAGAAAACAATCACAGAACATTGAAAACTTCTCTGCCAGATCAAGCATCATCTGAACAGCGATACTATTAGGGAAAGGGTTTTTAGTAATATAATTTGTAGGGTTAGGGTTAGGAGCAGAGGAAGATTTAGGGTTAGCACACATGAGTAAGGGTGGCCAAGGCTGGTCAGTCTGTATGCTGTTGAATGTGCATTAAATGAACACACACTCATCTCTTAAATAGTTAAGAAAGGATGACTATTTCATTTAACATGAACTGTGAAGCTTGCTCATTTAATAAGAATGCAAGAAGGAAATTCACACATTATATGATAATGTTCTTTTTCCACAAATACACTGGTTTGCTACACTGGATAAAATAGCAAACATTTCCCAAAGCAGAAAAGAAATGTGAAAATAAATCGAAAATAAAGGTGCCTGGTGCAGTTATTACTATCATGCATATAAAAGAGGGGTTATAGACTTCCTCTTCTCATTTGTGGCTATATCGTGTGTGTGTGTGTGTGTGTGTGTGTGTGTGTGTGTGTGTGTGTTGTGTGTGTGTGTGTGTGTGTGTGTGTGTGTGTGTGTGTGTGTGTGTGTGTGTGTCTATATATATATATATATATATATATATATATATATATATATATACAGAGAGAAAGAGAGAGATGTTACTAGGTCATCCATTCATTCATTCTAATACTATATTTATGCACTTCATAGTAATCTGGGAACCAAAGGCAATTCTGCCATTCACTGGATTAGATGCCAGCCCATTGTAGGGTTGTGTCATACACATACAAATTCACTATCACACTTCACCTGCATTTGTGGGTAAATTTGGAGAACCCATTTCAGATAATATCCTGACTTTAGGATGTGGAAGGAAATTCGATTGCCTAGTAAAAACAGACATGACATACTAGGCATGTGAAGCCAGCACTGAATGCACCCTATAAATACTAAAAGGAGGCAAGAGTATACAGCACTTACAACTAGAGTTATCTGTGAACAAGTCATTCTTTGTATTAGTACTTTACATTGTCACTTAAAGAAATGAGAAACTACATATGCACACCTTATTCATTCTTACTCTTCCTAAAAAATTAAAGATGTGCATGTGATCATGGAAATATACCAGTAAAGAGACTGGTGACCTTTTTTCATGGGCAATATCTTATTTTTATATATTTTTTTAAGATTTCAGTGCTTATGAACCATTCACACAAGACAGTACATGAAAATGATTGTGTTACACAGTGAACCAGATCTTAAGGGTCATGGCATTTACAATGAAATAACTTACTTTTTGGAGCTGCCAAGTTGAATAAATTGCATATTCTGTGAATTTGCTGCTATTAAAGGTATGCAGTAGTTAGTAAGTCATGAGCAATACATGCATCATGTTTTAATAAGATCTACAGAATTATGTGAAAAATGTAAAGGTACTACTAGGAAAGTTAGGGTAAGTTAAATAGAACACAGCAATGCATTTGAGGAAATAAAACCGCAATTGCTAGATAATTATGTAAGCTGAGGTGACATGAATGAAAACGGGAATGGTTTAATATGTGGGTGTTTTATTTTCATTTTGTACATTTTTAACAATGTGTAACTTGCTTATAAGAAAGTCAGATCTTGGAAATGTCTGTTTCGCTAGATAAACTGTCCCTGTATCATTTTCTCCCTAAAGAGTTCCATAGTGCAGAAACCTATATGAATTGTAGTAGTCTGTTTATTGTAGCAAAGTTCTTACCTTCACAACACACTAGAAGCTGGTTTGATAATTATATTTTAATTACATACCACATATGTAAATAATTAGCTACCTTAAGCTATGCAGGTTATTCCAATTTGGGAAACTCTCCAATTGTTTAGATTATCATATACTCAATACTAGTTGTTTGAAAAGTACTGTTGCTCCACCTGGTGGTCATTTGTGTATCAGAAAAATCAACACTGCTGACTAGTTCATCTGACAGACATGCTGTAAATGTTCTGCTGTTGCTTTAGCTTTACATGTGTTTGTGTGCTTTTTCTTTTTCTTTTTGTTTCTCATGAATTGAACATGTAATATTATTTTATTTCTGCTTGACACGTGCTTTATTTCTTTATTACAAGTTATCACTTCATGTCAAATACAAATGTAATAAAATGTTGGATGGTAGTCTGTGCTACATCAGCCCATACAGTTAAGTCATTACATATAAAGTACATTACATCATGGCTGCAGGTCTTTCCTCATCTGCACTGTAGTTTCAGTATTACGACAGTAATCTATATGCCTGCTGTTGTTGATGGTATACCTTCATGATGTTACAGGGCATTAAAGGAAGGTAATAAATCTAGTAGTACCTTGCATGTAGTTTTGACCCTGGTCCTTGGTAAGAAACTGAGATAAACTAAAGTAGGCAGTTCATTCTATAGATTAGTACCTTCTGCAATATATATAGCAAGGTAATATCCTTAGTGTGCTGGTTAGCAGTCCCTTGCATGACTATGATAATCACAGTTTGTATTTTGCCTTTTTAGTTTATCTTATCAACAGCAGGGCATAGTTATGTCATATATCCTGCACAGAGGTACTGCAGCCCAGCTGATCTTGTTGGGATGTTATGCTTCAGTAGCAAAACAATGTGCATTGTTTCATGATGATGTAGCGTATCACAGGTTCTTCTTTCTCATTGTAACTGTATCTCAGTCTCTCCCTTCATGTGTATGTATATGTGTGTGTGTGTGTGTATATATATATATATATATATATATATATATATATATATATATATATATATATATATATATATATATATGGGTCTACCTGAAAACACTGAACGCTGACAACACCGACAATGAGATAACTGACACTGGAAGATCGACAACGGAGATGACCGACGATTGAAAATCCCGACGCTGAGAACACCGACATGTTAAGGTAAGGTGATAGTGACGGACATTAGGGTCAGGGTGCGGGTAAGGTAAGTGTGTGATAGTGACAGACTTTAAGGTTAGGGGTGGGTTAAGTGAGTTAGAGTTAGGGTGCGGGTAAGATAAGTGTGCGATAGTGACAGACTTTAGGGTTAGGGGCGGGTTAAGTGAGTTAGGATTAGGGCACGGGTAGGTGAGTGTGCGATAGTGACGGACCTTATGGTTAGGGTTTGGGTTAAGGTTAGTGCATAGATAGTTGTGTATGTAAGATTTAGTGTAGGTTTGTAAGGTTTTTGGTGTGCTTGTGTTGTGTGTGTTTTACGGAAAAGGTATTTGTTTTGTTTTGTTGATTGTCGGGATTGTGGTTTGTCAGGCATGTGAAGTTTTGTGTTTTTGAACTTTCGGTTTTGTGGTGTCGGTTATCTCGTTGTCGGTGTTTTTGCGTGTCGGTGTTTTCAGGTAGACCCATATATATATATATATATTTTTTTTTTTTTTTCTACGCTTAAATTGTTCACTGAAATCTGAGTTGAAAATTGTGCACTTGACCACACAGTTACCAATTTAATAAACAAACAATTAATAAATATACAGACACTGCATTATTTGCTTGGCACTTAAACCATTTTAACACTGCATAGATATTTCTCCAGTTTCATTTTTATTTCTGTTTAGGTAATTGCTAGGCTTGCAGTCCATGGGACTATTGAGCTGTGCCCCTAAGCACTGTCTGGCTAAGTGACTTACTGAAGGTCACACAAGAGGCAAATGAGGGCTGAGGGACTCATACCCTGTACTCTATCATCTTCAGCTCACAGTCTTAACAGTCTGTGTAAACTGAAAGCCTTTTCTTATTTATGTATATGAGAATTGCATGTTTACCTGTACTTTTGTATGTTCACATATGTTAACGCATGGTACAAAAAGTAATTACATCCTGTACATCAGCTTTCATTGACAATTTATGTGGATTGCACAGACAGTGCTGATTATGCACCAAAGTTGGCAAAAAAGTAAGCTTCTTATATGCCTCTCTAACATCAGACAAGTGCATAACAACTTTTGTTAAGCACCTCAGAATGCTGCTAGGACAGGATCTTGTGCTGTAGCATACACATTAATCAACACATTAGAGTGCTCAAAGCATCTTCACAGCATTAGCAGTTGTAATGCAACTCCTGCTGCCATAAAACATGACAGAATGAAATGCTTAACTACAAATAAAGGTGATCATTGATCAGAGGTGCATTTTGCTTCTGACTGTTTACTGTATGTTAACACTAAGTATTACAACAGCTTTTAGAGTTATAAAATGAATGCTTCTGCCATTTTTTCCTCTGTATGTTGTAAGACATTGCAAGAACTAAAATTTCATGTCCTACAAAGGATTATGATCAGGAAATCAAGAAAACAATATTTGCTAACCGGATTGGAACACTGGACCATTTTCAGGCTCAGCTAGGGGAATATCGACATACAACAAATTAAATCACAACATCAAGGTGACAGAGAAAATACAGTAACAAGCAAAGAAAACATTACAGTAATGCAATGTTGTCACAGTTTAATTTGTACAGTATAATTTCGCACTACAAACAAATTACTATACAGACAGCTTTACAGAGATTCAAACAATAAAGTGAATAAGCAGTTATATAAAAAGGAAACATAACATTACAATAATGCTGTCGCATCTATATAAAAAGTGCCTTTCTATACAATGTGTACTGTACATGATGAGATGATCCATAGAGGATACAATTGTAAAGTAGGAGTTTGTGAAGTACAGTTGTAAGAGGTCGAAGAAAGGTAGTAGAGACTAGAGGTATTGCAAGTGTAATAAGAAGGGAGGAGAAAGTTAGAGAGGGAGAAAAATAGTATCAGGGAGGGAAGAAAAGATAATTAAGAGTTTGTTAATGGGAGATAAACAACAAGATTAATAATAAATTTAAGGAGAAATAGGGTTTTTTATGTGAGTGCCTCAACTAGGCAGCAACTGCACTGTGTTTGAAGATTTTTTTTTATTTAAGTCAGAATTTTTTGATGGAGAGTATGGATTTTATTTGTTTAAGGATTACACTCCATATTTTGAGATCAAGGAGGGAAGAGTCATGACTGGAAAACAATCAAATTTGTTTGTGATATCTGTAGAATTGTGGGGATCTTAGACTTTAAGATCTGTTTTTAGAAATTTTTGAGAAAGTGCCCAGATCAGTGTCCATAGCAGGAGTGCAAACTTCTCTGTGGTGCTTTTTTTTGTAGTAGTGTGATACAAGGGTGTTCTTTTCTTAGTGAGATGTTTATGTACCTGAAGACGTTGTCTGGGAGTGTCTGAATCATGTTAAGATTGGCTTTTACAGCAGTTTGGAGCCACATTAATGAAGTGGTTATGATTAGTAACCTTCTCATATTTTCATGTATTGTACCTTTTTATTACTAGATGTTCATTCCTCATCAAAGACTTTATTTTCCCTATCTTTCACTGTGCTTCTCTAAGGTAGCTAACACTGGAGAATGCATAGTACTGCTATGTGGGAAACTGTTGCTGTAACAGTTATGTAATTTGCTTAATAGCACACTATTGACTATACTTTTTAATATGTATATACAACCTGACTTCATAGGACACTTTAAATGTATCTGTCTGTTGTATGGTTATCTCACAATAATGGCTGTTTACAACAGGAAAATGTGAGAATCAGATCACAGCCTGGTGAAAGTGCATCATTTATACTTCACTTATTCAACTTGTTTTTCTCTACAAGAATGGACAGGAATAACTCAATCAAGGGATCAAGGGATATCAAACTAGCCTGTGACATTAACAGAACATCCTGGAGATACAGATATATCTCCCAGTGATTGCTGCTCCTCCGGAATAAGTTCCAACGCCATGTGAAGCAGAGCTCCTCAATGACCCTATTCAAGCGCAACCTTGACAAATGGATGGGTGACTGTAAATTCACTCTGGGGGTGCCACTTATGTCCCTCAATGCTGATCACAGAATTGCTTTGCTAATAATGACCATCTGACTATGGTCAATAAGGGTACTAGGGTTATTACACAGCTAGGCTTAAAAATGCCCTAGGGCCACTAGCGTAGTAACCTCTTATGAATGTAAGAACCTATGAACAAAACAAGTCATCTGGAGACTCAGTAGTGAGACACATGATGTTCCACTCACCAGGCTGGACAAGGAGAAAGTCATGGTCAGCTGCCTGTTCAGCGCCAGGATTTGTTAAATCATGCATGCACTCAGGTCTCTCAGCAACAAGTACCTTTATGACTCTGTCATAGTTCATGTTAGTATGAATAACCTGAGACGTACATTACTTTACTATATGAAGAGAGACATGGTCGAGTTCTCTGAGTATGTGTCCCAGGAAAAGTATGTCCCTAGCCTTAAACAGCATACTACCCTCACCTAGAATGATGCCACAATGATTGATTTCAATAATTGACTTAGTTTTTGTTGTCATTCCAAAGTGATCCAATTCCTGTCTGCTGGGAAGCCATGGTCGACAAATCTCCCTGCTTTGCCAGAAATGGTTTGTACCTTACATCCCTAGGCATTCGACTGCTGGCAAAGGCTCTCATCTCCCCCATAGTGCTTTTTAAGGCAAGGTCTCAAAAACATTACCAAACTGAAATTAACCAATCAGAAAAGGGTTGTGCTGCTAAATGCTATGAGCTTAAATCAAAAACTCCACTCCCTGAAAGCACTTCTATCACTAGAAGATGTAGATGTCTGTGCAGTCACAGAAACCTGGTTTAAGGCCTCAGAGAGTACCCCAGCCCTGCAAAGCTACAATGCTTTCCAGACTTTTAGACTGCAAAATGAACATGTGAAAACCAAAGGAGGTGGTGTTTCAATCTATATTAGAGATAAAGTCACCTCACGTCTAGTTAGACTGGACAATTCAATGGAGTTACTCCATGTCCAGGTTATGGTGGGTAAGACCCCCATTCAGGTCCTATCCAGTTATAGATCCCCCTCCATGAGTCATGGCACCTACTTAAACAAACTGAAGACAAACCAAATTTTACTGAACACACTGGATATGGGGAATTTCAATTATCCCACCATCAACTGGGAAACCTACTGTAGCCCAAACTCACTAGCACAAAAGTTCCTTGACTTTGTGAATTCAAATGCCCTGGAGCAAATTGTCCATACCCCAACAAGAAGAACAGACATTCTAGATCTGGTCCTCACCAACATGTCAAGCAGGTGCACTGCTGCAACTGTTGGACCCTCATTAGTTAAAAGTGACCACAAATCAGTTACCTTCCAACTTACACTAACACCAGAACTCACAAAGGGTAAAATCAAACTAAAAACTTCACCAAGGCAAACAATACCTTCCTAGGTGAAGGTGTAAATGCATTCCAAGCCCCATTCCAAACTGAAGTTGGTAACTATGCCAAAACTTACACTAAAGCCCTGTACAATAAGTGTATAAACTCGACTGTACCAAATAGAATCAAAGCCAGAGCCCCAAGTAAAATCAAGCTGCCATGGTGGAGTTTCAGCATCAAAAAACTCTACAATAAATGCAAAACGTTGCTGTCTAAGAAAACAAAGACAAGGACCAAACAATGAAAAAGCACCCTCCTCAGCCTTAATGGGCAAATACGTCAACTTGTCAAATCCTCCAAGAGCTCCTCTGAGAGAAACCAAGCAAGTACTGCCAAGCATGACAATAAGGTCTTTTACAGCTATGTACGTAACCTAAAGGGTAGGACCCAAGCATGAGATGAACTAGTGGCCAATGGTATCACACACACTGATCCCCACAGAGATATCAAACCTGCTAGAGGATAGGTTTGCTGAAAATTACACTCCCTTAACCTCTCCTAACTTACAACAAACCCTCCCCCAAACTTCCTCTCCATTTTACATATCTGAAGAGCAGGTCCTCAAAGCCTTGTCCAAGGCAAAGAACATGGCCTCTATGGGACCAGATATCCCAGGCTGTCTTCTAAACAGGCTAAAACATGAACTAGCATCACCACTAAATACCCTTTTCAATCATAGCTTAACCACAGACTTTGTTCCTGTGGAATGAAGGACAGCTATAGTTATTTCCCTCCACAAACGGGGCCTAGCAGCAGACCTGGGGAATTACAGACTCATAAGTCTGTCCAGCATCATCTGTAAGGTCATGGAACGTGTCATTATGAACCTCATAAATGAAGCCACAGGAGACCTCCAAACCCTGGATCCTACCCAATTTGGCTTCGTGAAGGGAAAATCCTGCCTGTTTAAACTGATGGATTTCTTTGAAAGTGTGAGCAAGGCCATTGATGAGGACAAATCCATTCACACAGCATACCTTGACTTGGCAAAAGCTTTTGACACAATCCCACATTCAAGCATTACTGAGTAACTTAGCAAACTGAATGTACACCCCTTCATTGTAAGATAGTTTGCCAACTGGCTCACAAACCAGACACACACTATCCAAGTAGGTGACTTCACATTAGCCAGCAGACCTGTTACCAGTGGGGTGCCACAGTAGTCAGTGCTGTTTGTATATACTTTTCAGAAGTTCAGGTCAGAACTCAAGGGTTGTGGCTGACCAGGTTTCCAGACGACTGCAAACTAGGTGCAATTACTGAATCCCCCAAATGATGTCAGTATACTCCAGGAAGGTCTCACGCAGACATTGGCTGTTGTATTAGTCATGGTCTCAAACTGAATGCAAAGAAATGCATAATCATTCCCTTCAGCACAAACAATGTCCCTTCACACTATCAAATCAATAACAATACCCTAACTACCCATCAAGTAGTAAGGGACCAGGGATCACAGGTTGACCACAACCTTAACTTCAATCACCATGTGTCTACCATTGTAAGGAAAGCTTTTCACGCAGCTCATTTGATTAGTAAAAGCATCGCTTCAAGAGCAAAAAAAAGTTATAAACTCCCCTATACTTGGCATTTATGCAGCCCATAATTGAGTAAAACACCCCATTCAGTATGTACCGTACTAAGTACCTACAGCAATTAGAGAGACCTCAGATGCTTCTAACAAAGAAGATGCCACCAGCATGTGCATTACACGGGCCATCTAAAATCCCTGTCACTATACTCTGTATCTTATAGACTTCTTAGGGAAGACTTATGCTTGGCCTACAGAGCAATCCAAGACCCAAACCTAATGAACTTACTGCATATCTGTAAATCAAATGGATCTAGGACTACCTGTTCCAGGGACTTAAATATGGCCTGCAACTTAAATAGGACATGCTGGAGGGACAGATATATCTCCCAGCGACTGCCACGTCTTTTGAACATGCTACCAGTCAATGTGAAAGAGATCACCTCTATGACACTGTTCAAGAGGAACCTAGATGAGTGGATAGTAAATTCTTATAGGGGATAGTGCCCACAACCCTCCTAGGTATGGGCAGTTATCACTAAATGCAATCTTTGGTACTGAGTAGCACATCTACGGTATGACACTGGGTTGAAATGGCTAGGCTTAAAATGACTTCCGGTTCACTAGCCTAGTAATCTCCTGTGAACCTATGATCCTATGAAATCACTTAATCCATGTGCTACAAAGAGCTGCATTTAAGCAACATAGTGGAGGCTAAGAAGTGTCACTGCATTATGTGGAAAAGCTGCTAGCAAACTTTAGCTAACTTAATATAATTCAAATCTCAGTTTGGAGGATGATACACCTGATTGGTAGTACACCTCATTTTCATTTACATGTTTGATTCAAAAGTGGTAATGTTTATTGTATGCATAAGAGAATTCTGGAAATAGAGACTGATTATTTATGTATTCTATTCATTTATCTTTATTGGTTAACTGGGACTGAATAATAATCCAAATCATCCAATTTCAGGATCAGCCAGGGAGAGTATAATAGACAGAAGGTAACAATGATGACATTTTCTGGTGGATGCAACCATAGTGATAAGTAGTTAAGATGTTTTATATGCAAGCTATTAACACTATATCTAAACGTACAACTATAACTATATACACAACTACTCAGCATATGCAGTGTCTATAAACAATTAGGTGCATGAAGGAGAATGAAGGTGGAAAGGAAGGAAGAGTTAGGATTGAGTGAAAGAAAGGAAGAAATATGAGAAAGGAGGGGATGGTAGATAATTCATGAGTAGAATAACTGAGAACAATATAATGAAAATGAGATCCTACACCGAGGGGAGTAGATTTAAGTTATTCCAACTATTATATCACACTTACAGGAAGCTTCATGACTCAAATGCCTTTTAGTTTGTCACAGAGGGCCTGCTAGGAAGTGAGTGACAGGATCTTTAGCTGGAGGGATTGCCATATGTAGGAGCTGATGTGGAGAAACTGCATTCAATACTGTGAAGGCAATTCTTATGGATAAGTAAGGAAGTGGATTCATAGGATTGTCATCTTAGCTTATCGGAAGTATATCTTTTTAGTTACTCTGATGGCAAAAAAAGGGGATGGTCTGTAAGTTTAACTGTTTATAGGAGAGGGAGTTAAGAGTAGGGCACACCTTTCTTTAACTGGAAGACATTTTGCCTTTTGGCTGATATTGTAATGATGTTCTGTTCTGAGAGCCGATGAGAGGATTCTGCAGATATTGTTAGATTATGTTTAGAGGGAGATTAGATTTTTCTTGGGAAGTATTGTCTATTATTGGCAGGTCAGATTCTGTCTGAGCCATCAGAATCCCTTTGCCCATGGCTGCTGTGGTAGCAGTAAAGAGGAATTGAGAGATCTCTTTTAGCCAGAAAAATGTTGATTTGACTTTTGATTTGGTGGTAGAGATACAATGTTGAAAATGTAGATTTTGGTCAAGCCAGATGTTTAGGTATTTGAAGTAAGGGGTTATTTGTAAGGGTAGTTGATCGCTACGCTAAACATCTTATTTAGTGGGTATCATGCATGTTTTTGCTTGGTACTTATGATCATACATTTTTGTCTTCTTTTAATGAGTACATATTTACTATTGAGTAGCCATTTAGAGAAGAGAGAAAGGTATTTTTCATGTTCTTTTTTGGTGGCATGGGGGAGCCTAGCTTTTGTAGACAACTATGTCATTTATTTATAGAACGATACTTGACCTTAAAATGTTTTTAAGCTAACAAACTGAATGACCATGGGTGAGCCCACATGATTCACACAATGTTTTATTCACAATGTGCCCTTCAGCTGCTGAATGCACATAGCTAAACAAAATCAGGGTGTTCAATGAATGAATTCTAATTAATAAAGAGGAAACCATAAATAACAACAGAAAATAAAGCAGACATAATTAGTTGAGCATCACAGAATTGCACACAAAATTTTGCAGTTTACTTAAAACATGACTAATTTAATTAAAAATCCACATTGCCATGGTTTAAATTTCAGTGCTTTCAACAGTTGTAAAGGTAATATATTATAACACATTATTGCACAGGTCAAGTTTGATCATCTGTTGAGCATAACTCAGATGAAGCCATACTTCAGCCAAAATACACAGCCAACAGCAGAATTATTGTTTTTTTTTTTTTTTGCCTGTGTGACACACTCTCATCTCCCCTGCAGGGATTTGTGGATTTATATCTGTTGTATCATCCAAATGAATCACCTTCCTAATAGTGCTAAATTTCCATAGTACCCAATGATACCATCAGAGTATTGAGTGCTGAGATACCTTGGTTTTCTAGTATTTTGTCAGTCTTAAAATCATAACTGTAGACAGGATTCATAAAGGTTACTACAAAGTGCACACTATGTGTAACCTTTCTGAGTGAGCAGACAGCAAAAGCACTGTGGTACAGTTGCTCTTGAATTCTGAAAGTGTACACTTTGTGGTAACCTTTATAAATCCAGCCTAGTGATAGTAAAATTAAAAATAAGAACTTTTCACCTTCACAAAACTAAGTATTTTGCTATATTATTGAACTAACAAGATAGTTACCTAAATAACATGACTGACACTAAAATAAACTAGACATGAAATGGTATAGTAGTTATTAACATGCCATGTCCTTTCCTTCCTGCCCACATAAAAAAGTCATGGCTAACTGATCCATGGCTTGATGCTATGTGCCATGAACACTGATATGATGGGGGGAAAGGAAGATGGTGGTGCCTTGTATGGCAGCGGCCTCTCTGGCTCCCTATATGCACTTTCTTTGTTATGTTGTACTGTTTGAATCTTTTTATATGATGAGTCCATTTTTGTCATCGAGTGAGTGGATGTTGCGGTGAAAATGTTAGTAGTGTTGTTAAAATAATTATCCTGTTATTGCCTGTTTTTTGGTAACATAACATTGGAGCAGTAGAAGTTGTGCCTGCAATGGTGAACCAAGCTGATGCAAAGTGTGGGAAATGGAATTTTGTTTGTGCTTATGTTAATGGGCTGTTCTTGAGCTGTGGTGGATAGTGTTAGAGTGAATGAAACATGATGGAGACAGACTGGATGGTGGACTGTGAGGGTCGATAGTATCAGAAGAAAGGAAGGACTTGGTGGCTGCTGGTGATGGTGTGGCCATTCAGGCCTGCATGTAGACATCCCCTTACTTATGATATGAGCAATATAAAATGCCCCTCTTACCACTGTGAAGACATGGTGATTGAAGTTAAGGTTGCTGTTGACCTGTGTGCCCAGATCTTTCACCACTGACTGTGTGCTAAGGGTATCGCTATGATGTGATAGTTTGCAGGAATATTACCTTTACCAAAGGGAATGATAATGCATTTTTTTGCATTAAGTTTAAGACCATGACTTTCACACCAGTTGTTAGTCTGCGCAAGACCTTCTTGCAGGATGTTGGCATCGACAGTGGTTCCAATGATCGCACCCAGTTTGCAGTCATCTGAAAACTTTGTCACAGTACTTTAGTTTTACCTGTACTTTGGAGAAGTAGATTCAGAAAAGTAGGGGTCCCAGAACTGATCCCTGTGGAACACCACTGGTTACGAGTCTGCTGGAGGAGGTGGAGTCCCCTATTTTAACTGTATGAGTTCTATCAGTGAGCCAGTTTGCAACCCACCTGACAATATATGGGTTGATACCCAGCTGGGTGAGTTTATCAATGATGTCTGAGTGGGGGATTGTGTCAAAGGCTTGGCTAAATCTAGTTAGGCCATTTGCACAGATTAGCCCTCATCTAGGATTTTGGTGACTGTCTTGAAGAAGTCCACCAAGTTTAGCAGGCATGCTCTCCACTTGACAAAGCCAAACTGGGTGGAGTCAAGCATTTGGATATTTCCTATATCTTTGTTAATAAGGTCCATGATGATTCACTCCATGGCCTTGCATATAAGGCGGGTCAGGCTAATGGGTCTATAGTTCCCGGGGTACATGGATGCACGCCCTTTGTGTAAACAGATGATGATAGCTGTTTTCCATTCCTCTGGAAAAAGCCAGTGCTTAGGCTGTGATTGAAAAGTATGCTCAATGGTGATGCTAATTCCTGTCTTAACCCATGTAGAACACAGCCCGGGAGGTTGTCTGGTCCCATAGAGACTGTGTTTTTGGCCTTGGAGAGGGCATTTAAGACCTGCTCCTCAGAGATACTAGGCAAGGGAAAGGTGTTAGAGATGCTTTGGGGTATATGTGGCAGGGACTGGGGAGTGAAATATTCACTGAATCTATCAGCCAGTAGGTTTGCAATATCCACAGGTTCTATATACATAGTACCATTAACTAAGAGTTCAGTGCAAATCTGAGCCTTAACTTTGAAGGTATAGTGTAACTAAAGAATGCCTTGTGGTTATCCTTAGTTAGGGAAGCTAATTTGGATTTGTAGTTAGCTTTGGAGGACTTCACTAGGAGTCTTGTTTGCTTTTTTTAATTTGAGGAGGGAGTGTTTCTAGTTTTGAGACTGCTCCATCCTACTCTAGGACAGCAATTTCTTTCTCCTGTTGTACAGCCTATTAATGGCAGTTGTCCACCAAGCAGATTTGCTTTTCCTTGAAGATCTTGCTTTGGTTCTATCAGGTACAGCAAAGTCATGCAATTGTACAGGTGCTTGTATAAACCATTGGTGTATAACTCAGCATAGGTGTCTGCTCCATCAGTGGGTGAAAGGGCTATGAAGCTATTTATGCCATCACATAAGAGTTTGTACTTGGCCTTGGAAACGTTTTTTAGTCTAGCTGTTGCTAAGGGGGGGGGGGTTCTTGTGTTATAGTTACTTCTAGTGAAACTGATTTGTGTTCAGATCTCACCAGAGATGGCCAAACACTGGGGGGGTGCCTCGGTCCCCTATGTTACTGAGCACTAGGTCCAGGATGCTTGAGCCCCTTGTGGGTGTGTCAACCAGATGTTCCAGGGCACTGGAGTTAATGAAGTCCAGGAACCTTTGGGCAAGTGAGGAAGAACACGTATAATTTACTCAGTCTATGGACGGGTAAATAAAGTCACCCAAAACCAGGGTGTTTGGTTGTATCTTGATTGACTTAAGTAGATCCAAGTAGGCTGAGTGGATGTCCTGATTCATGGAGGGGGTCCTATAGCTGGAAATGACCTGAAGAGGGGTCTTAACTACAGTCAATTGCACCTGAAGTAATTCAATGGAATCGTGCTGTTTAACCTATCTAGAGGTGTATTTATCTTTAATGCATATTGATACACCACCTCCTTTAGTTTTCATGCCTTCAGTTTGTGGTCTGAATGTGTGGAAGGAAATGTAACCTGGTATAGCTGGGGTGCTCTTCGCAGCCTTAAACCAGGTCTCAGTGACTGCACAAATGTCAGCATCTTCCAGGGTGAGGACTGCTCCCAGTGAGTGCAGATTTTGGTTTAGACTCCTAGCTTTTAGAAGCATAACCTTGAGGTTGTTTTTAGAGGGCATTTTTATATCGGGAGTTTTGTTCTTGTGACATTGCCTAAAAAAGGCACAATGGGGATGCAAGAGCCTTAGCCAGTAACCAAAATTCCAGGGGTAACAGATGAAGACCATCTCTGGCAATGCATCGAGGTCTGTCAACCATGTCATCCCAGGCTTACAGATACTGGATCCCTTTTGAATGACACCAGAAACTAAGCCAATTGTTTTAAGTCAATCATTTTTTTGTTTGTATTGAGGTATCATCCTAGGCAAAAGTAAAATGCTGCTTAAGGCTAGGGACATACCTGCCAGAGACACATAATCTGAGAGCTCAGTCATGCCTCTCTTCATATATTCCAGTGAAGTACATCTCAAGTCATTCACATCAACAAGGACTATGACAGAGTCATAAAAGTGCCTGTTGTTGAGAGACGTGAGTGTGTGTGTGTGTGTGTGTGTGTGTGTGTGTGTGTGTGTGTGTGTGTGTGTGTGTGTGTGTGTGTGATATGGTGGATCCTGGCACCTGAAAGACAGCTGACCATGACCTTTTCCTTATCCAGCTTGGTAAGAAGGACATCTGTGTGTCTCACAACTGAGTTGCCTATGACTAAGACGTTTGTTTTTGTGTTATGCCTTAGGGACTGGACTGGTGAGACACTGTTGTGTGATATATTATGTGTACTATGTTCCGCAGAGGATGTATTATATGAAGTGTGCTTCTGTTTGTGTTTGGGAAGTCTCTGATGTTTAGCTAAGTTTCTTGTAAGGACCTCTGCATATGTAGGTTTATGTGTTGTTGGATTGGTAGGTGCAGAAGGTGAGGTGGGCATGCTGACAACCTGCTTATTATCAGATGAACTTACTGGTGAATGAGAGAGCCTGGATTCTAGTTTCTCGATGTAGATGCATCTCTCACATAATGAATTTGTATGGACTCGAATAAGTGGTTTGTCCATGTATATGAGGCAATTGCTACATTGCCTCAGGATGCCCATGTCGACCAGGCTGGCTGAAGAAACTGTGGGAAATTGTCTGTCCGTAATGCTAGGCAAGTTGATATGGTCATGAAACAGGGAGAGGACAGGAAGGAACAGGTAAAGTAGGGGACAGGAGAAGTGGACAAAATATGGAGGGCTAGTGGGTAGGATCTGAGTTCGTACCTCAGGAGCTTCACTGAATATATCACCTGTTAGTGAGGGATAGTTATAAAAACTCACTAATGGAGAACCAGCAGAGTACTAAGGGAAGATTTGCAGGAAAGATGTTTGTGTCTATAACCACCAACGGTGTCCACTGCTGCGCAATGCACAAACACAGTGCTGTGTAGCAAATGAGCACAAACTGATCTAAACAAATTAACCAATAAAAATGTTCTAAACTGAGCCCTGCTCCTGCAACCTTCAATCAGACAAGTTCTAACTGCAAAGCCCTGCCACAAGGGTTCAGAGAAACTCTCTCCAGCAAAAGATGACCTGGTTTACTGCTCAAGTTATACAAACAGAATTAGATTCAGCAGATCTGAATCTAGTCTTTGCTATGGCAAAGTACAACAATTTCAGAACAAAAAAAATTTAAATAAACAGTGATATGGTAACAATGCAGTTCAAAAGTGCAATATACATTGGAAAATTCTACTTAAGTTTTGCAGAGATTAGCAGATGGCTTGGATTTGCTTATGTAACAAATGATAGCAAACTGGTTTAAACAAATTGACCAATAAAAAAGCTCAAAACTGAGCTCTGTTCCAGCAACCATCAATCAGATGAGCTCTAAATGCACACCCCTGCCACAAGAGTGCATGGGCGCCCTCTCCAGTAAAAGATGGCCAGGTTTAGTGCTCAAGTTATACAAACAGAACTAGATTCAGCATGTCTAAATGTAGTCTACAGCAAACAAAGTGCAACAATTTCAACAAAAAAAAAACATTCAAATAAGCAGTGATATGGTAAAAAATGCAGTTCAAAAGATGGCTTAGATTTGCTTATGTAGCAAATGAGAGCAAACTGATTTAAACAAATTAACCAATTAATTAATAAATAAATTCAAAACTGAGCCCTGTTCCAGCAAACTTCAGTCATATGAGTTCTAACTGCACATCCCTGCCACTAAGATGCAGGGGAACCCTCTCCAACAAAAGATGGCCTGGTTTAGTGCTCAAGTTATACAAAGAGAACTAGGTTGTCTGTCTAAACAAGTAATCACAAAGATTGCTTGTTTAGACAGACAAACAAATTACAAATCGCAAACTTGTTTTCTTTCTCTGGATTTCACAAATCTCCTTATACATCTCTTGAATTGCCACAATCCTTTCCATGCTGGCATTATTCAAGTGTCACTTTTAAACAATTGGAAATAAATGATATACTTTCCTTTCTATGTCCAAGTGGAATTTAGCCCTTTGAAATAAACACCATGCATATTATTTTGTTTAGATTTCAAAAAGTTTGTATTTGACACGGGCTGTTATGATAGATTGTAGAGGTGGTGACTTTAATATTTATATTACCTATTATTTTATTATTTTATATTTTATATTATTTCTAGTTTTGCCCAGAGTTCTTGTATTGAGAGGTTGAGAGGTACACGCTGTGCATTTACTCAGAACACTGTTGCATAATGCAAAAACAAAGTGGCAGACATTGCTCTGGCCCAGTGTGTATGTGTGTGCATGTATTTCTATATCTGTATCTTTCTATATACTTAGCTAACTATATATCTAAATATAAAATATATGTCAGCATTTTGAATACACTAATATCCAATTACAAAGTAAGCAAATATTACCTAGTACAATTCAGGAATAAATGGTCAAAAATGAAGGTAAACAGTACCTCTAATATCACACATAATATGACTGAATTTTAATTATTTATTTATTTACTATTTGGTAACCGGGTAGGTGGGCTGGTCTATTGACCCTTTTCAGACACAAACCAAGATCCTTACACTGAAAATACAGTAGTTTTGCAGCAGAGAATCAATATATAGTTTATCTGGATTAAATTTATAATGAGTGCAACATTTTTCATGCAATTACAACATGCAAGGATATACTTAGTTTATCACAGAAGAGTAACAAATTAATAATAAGGGAGTATCCACATGAAAATAATAATTATTTCAGTATATATGCACAATATAAACAGCAGTAATGCATTTATTTATTAAAGTCATGTCTGTCATCTTATTGCCTGCCTAGACTTCAGCGCAGAATATTGTATGTAAAGTAGTAAGAAAGGTTATTATTATTAACAGTTACATTTTCTGTCTGAAGGTCGTCTTTTATTGCTTTCTTAAAATGCTTAGTGATTTCTTGATTTTTCATTTCAGTAGATAAGTGGCTTCAGGTTGAGGGTCTCAGTCTGGCAAAGCCTCTTACACCAACAGCAGTTTTAAATGGAGGGTAGATCAGGCTAAGACCACCACCGGGGGGGGGCGTGGGTCTGAGATCACAGCTTCTTTCCTGGATACTAATTTACTAGTTTTATGCTTAAGTGGTGGGCAGTAACCATGTTTTAGTGTAGTGATGATGAGGGTACTTAGAAAAAGTGTTTTCCTG